>NC_052511.1:1987653-2034334 GCF_014356525.2 Nilaparvata lugens
CAAGCTGCTTGGCCCTTGAAGTTTCCAACGGTCTGAAACGGCCTTACAGTTTGCATGCCCGGCTACTCATGCCACACTTCCCTTCGACAAAACATCCATCTACGATACAGAGCAAACGCCAGAGCATATTGATCAGTTTTTCCAAGGTCTATAAATACAGGTCATGACACAATCCCGTGATGCATTGCAAAATCGCCATTTTATTGGGTTCTAGTTCACCAATATTTTCAAATTTATCAGTTGTTATCATTATGGATTGAACAACATGATGTGTTATTTTATTATATTGTCCAAGGATTATTGCTTGGCTTTGAATATTGTAAAATAAATTCTTCCCACAGAATAATAATATTTTGATTCCAACTAGGAACTGAATTGTTGATTTTTAGATTGGAAACTTCAAACTCTTTTTGAGGTTTGCCTTTTGTCTCAATACCTTATGAATCATAACAAGTTACAAGAATAAGAACAATTTTTAATATTAAAAAAATGGATTATTGAACCATTTATTATTTAAATTTCATTATTAAAAAATGGAGAACCTGAATTTACATATTATCTGAACCACAATATTGTTTTTAAAAAGCATAATGCATGATTTTGTTATGAGCAGATTGGAATATTTCAAATGTACCGTCCGTCATAAAGACCCCACATAATGGCCGCTCCATAAGGGACACGAGTGTCATGACCTGTGGTTTTTCAGGCGGTTTTAGAGTCGGCACGGCATGGTGCTCTCAGATTGGCTGATCGGGTATGCGTCTGAAAAAACGCTTAATATAGTCTGGCCCCAACATTCATCGATGTACGTTGTTTTGTTCTCTTCAAGTCCACAGTCAATTTTGGTGTATACATTTGCTTGGCTCTCTCTGTATATTTGATATTTAAAGCATCTAGTGACCTCCTATTAAAGGGGTATAAGACCTTGTCATGTCAATTTTAAAGCTGGGTCATTTTAATTTTACTATAAAAGTGAATCCAATGATCTTGAGTTATTGAAATGAATGCTGATTTTGCGTTTTGCTGTGCGTTAGGTGTATACATTTTCTTGGCTCTCTCTGTATATTTGATATTTAAAGCGTCTAGTGACCTCCTATTAAAGGGGTATAAGACCTTGTCATGTCAATTTTAAAGCTGGGTCATTTTAATTTTACTATAAAAGTGAATCCAATGATCTTGAGTTATAAGACCTTGTCATGTCAATTTTAAAGCTGGGTCATTTTAATTTTATTATAAAAGTGAATCCAATGATCTTGTTTGAGTTGTTGAAATGAATGCTGATTTTGCGTTTTGCTGTGCGTTAGGTGTATACATTTTCTTGGCTCTCTCTGTATATTTGATATTTAAAGAATCTAGTGACCTCCTATTAAAGGGGTATAAGACCTTGTCATGTCAATTTTAAAGCTGGGTCATTTTAATTTTATTATAAAAGTGAATCCAATGATCTTGTTTGAGTTGTTGAAATGAATGCTGATTTTGCGTTTTGCTGTGCGTTAGGAGTCGCAGTCACAGCAGTCGCGCCTGTCGCAGTGGAAGTTGCCATCGCTGCCGAGCGACAAGGACGACGACTTTAGCCGCGCGCCCGGATCGGTGGCCAAGTCGGGAGCGGCCGGCGGAAATTCGTCGCCCAACGCACTCAATCCGCTGCTCAGTCAGCCTGACACGTGAGTCAACCGAATTGCATTCATTCAATGCCGCATCCACATGCTGGCCCAGTCTACAATGTGGCCAAACCAGCATCCACACACTGGCGCTGGTCCACATTGGCCTTCATTGGGCCAACATGTAGATGCGGCATGATGATTTATATAACTAGTAGCAAAAGAAGTAGTGACTGACGTAGGAGACTGACTTGTCAGATCACGTTGCCAGCCAGTTTCTCATGATTGAAATTTAACAGGCTTTAGTGCAAACGGGACGTTTTTGTTGATTAATAATAAATAAATGAATACAATTTTATCGTTAGCCAGCCAAAAAAGCACAAGACAAAGTCACACAAATAGAACATGAAATAGACAGTCACACATCAAGAGACACATTGTTACTATTACATGTTGCTTTTTAGATTACATTTCCAAATATTACAAATGACAAAGACAATGATGCAAAATTAAGCAGCTAGTTTATACGTGCTAATAATAAGAATTAAGGTATGCTGATTCTGCTCTCGTAAAATTCACTTAATTTATAAAAAGGATTGTTTGCCAGCCAATCGTGCACCTTCAATTTGAACTGTTTTAGGGGTGTTTGTTGGAGGTGTAGCGGTAACTTATTATACACCTTTTGCCCAACTGCTTCAAAACTGTTTGAAGATTTAGACAATCTTTGGTATTGAATAGATCTGTTTATTGTTTCTGGTATTAACAGAGTGAACAGTATTTCTTAATTGATAACGATGCAGATTCTCCTTAGTGAATAACAAAACTGAATATATGTACTGATTTATTACTGTCAGAATTTTATTATTTATGAATAAAGGCCTACAGTGTTCTAAATAAGGTGATTCCGTGATTATTTGCAAGACTTTTTTTGTAGCAGGAGAATATCGTTAATGTGCGCTGAATTTCCCCATAGAAGAATACCATAAGACATGAGACTGTGAAAGAAAGAAAAGTATGCTGTCCTTAAATATATTTTTGGTACTGTATTAGCAAGGCTTCTCAGCAGATAGATCACTCTACACAGCTTAGTGCTTACATATTTGACATAAGGCTCCCAAGTGAGTTTTGGATCTAAATGAACACCTAGAAATTTTATACTAGATGCGTATTTTAATTTTGAGTGCTTTTGAACTATATTATTATTATTAGTGTATGGCTTTTAATGGTGGGGAGACTCAAGGGTAGTTCCACCTCGCCGTAGTCCGTAGTCCAAAGTTCCCTAATGGGAACCGGACACTAAGGTTATTGTGAGCACAATACTTTAAATTTTCACTTGTCACTTCGAAAGTTATTTTTGATGTTAAAAAGTCCAAACATAAAGTCCATACAAAACTATTATAGACCAAAAAAGTCCATACAAAACCGATGTTGAATGATTTTTATTTGTTGTGTTTTCAGTACATGGTCGGTAGGCCGTAGCAGTGACACCGGGTGGCCGGACAGCAGTAGTAACCACCACGACGGGGGCGGCGACAAGGACTGGCCTGGGGCGGTGACGGGGGTGGGCAGCAGCCAATCAGCAGCCGCCTCCTTCACCGACCTGGTGCCCGAATTTGAGCCGGGCAAGCCGTGGAAGGGCAACCAGATGAAGTCCATTGAAGACGATCCCACCATCACACCCGGATCGCTGCAGCAGGCTAGTGCTGTGCTCACGCCCAAGGTCAGTGCATCAACATTTCAGTTGGTCATGATGAAGGATTGCATAGTATTCATAAGGTTCTCTTCACACTTAGCTACGCTACGCTCAAATACGTCCTGTCTCCCAATGTTGAATCCAAGCTACGAATCTATCCCGTTCACATTCGTGACTTTGCTACATTGGGAGATATGACGTATTTCAGCGTAGTTCAGGCCCGGTTTCCGTGCTAGACTTTGAACAGCTGGAGTCAGAAAATTGACTTTCCAAAAAAGGGCGTAGTCACAGTAAATAGATGAAGCAAAATAAATCTTATTGTATTTTCTCATTTTTATAATTGGGAAACGTTTTTTCTTGACAAAATGAAACTTTCCTACATGATTCAAAATAGCTTAAACTTCACACTATTTTCTCTTTATTTTATTTTTTGTTGAATTATCTAGTTTTTTGAAATTTAATTCAAACGTGATGTTGACAATGACTACGACTACGCCCCGTTTCGGAAAGCCAATTTTCTGACTCCAGCTGTTAGAAGTCTAGAACTTAGCTCAATCCCGAGCTCGGAAACCGGCCCTTAGTGTAGCTATGTGTGAAGAGAATCTTAAAATAGTGGAGAGCTTTTGTACTCTTCATAATTACTATTATTTCTCTAAGATATCAGTATTGAGATCCATTGGTCTCTGCCTCTGCTTTTTGAATTGTTGATGCGATGTTGGAGATTAATTTCACGGAGTTTCGATAAGGTTATTTTTCAGGGACATTGGCTAAATGTATTTGTTTTTACAGGGTAATTCAGTGGTGACCTCGGTGGCGGACGACATGTTTGGCCGCGGAGGCGGTGGAGGCGGCAAGGTGTCGCCACCCCCGGGGCCAATGACCGCTGACATGCCACCTATTCCATCGCTCTCTCTCTCCTCCTCCACGTGGAGTTTCCAGCCTACCTCGCAGTCCTCCTTCAATAGGTTGGTGATACATTCATTATTCAAGGAATTAGTGAATTGATTATGTAACTTGATTTTCATGACAGAGGAGGAAAGCGGTTGAAGTGGGATACAGTTACCTCTTGTTACAGAAATACATTTCATGTTATGTGGCGTCTGTATGGCGAAGAGGTCGTAGTAGAGTTGAAACACGGAATGTATTTGTGCTACCTTTACCCAGCTTCGACCTCTTCACTCTACCTCTATCTCTTCACTATGCGCTTATCCTAATACTCAACTCACACTACCTCGACCCAAATCGTACGTCTCCAGTCGAGGATACTCCAGTCTCTCGAGCTTACAACTTTTTTGCTCATTGTCACTACTTCAGTTCCATGTTACTCCATTTTCTAACCTTATTTTTTCAAAAATCTAATTCGTCACTACGCTTAGCATGTAACAAATTTTATGATATTTATTATGAATATATTGTCTTACCTAATTCTTATTATTGTCTTATCTAAAAGGTTAAACCATCACTTTCATTAAAATTGCACGGTACTACGCAACTCAAGTCGAGGCTCGAACAACATGTGGAGTCGACGCTCGACTCAGTCTCACAGTCGTAAGGTCGCGGAGACTAGAATCAAAGAGAAACAATAGCATAAGTAGATATCCCATGGTATAGGGCGTTTATGTCGCAACTTTTACTGTTATCTCAAGCCGATTATTGTTGATTATTGTCGAATTTTACTGTTTTGTTGGGGTGAGAGTGTATGAACGGCACAATATGCGAGACTACCAGTGTCACACAGCTTCACGGCAAAGAATTACATGAACTATCGGCTTGAGATAACAGTTGCGACATAAACGCCCTATACCATGGGATATATACTTATGCTATTGTTTCTCTATGCTAGAATCGACTGGTCTGAGTGTCACCATTTGAAAACACACATGCTGCGTCGAGGAGAGACTAGAGTCGTAGTCTCTTCACGACCTGAGTCGCGTAAGTGTGAGTTCAGCCTAAGACCACTTATGAGACAGGTCGAGATACTCAGCTTTTATAGTTTGCTTTTTTAAGCTATTAAGGTGGATTTACTTAGCGACGGCTACAGCCACAGTACATTGATTTTCACTTGGCTGTAGCTACAATCCAATGTATAGTAGCATTTACAATATAGGCATTGACATGATCATGTATGTTCATTTTTAAAGCTTCCCCGAGACTAATTTATTAGAGTATAGGAATTGTCAAAAATTCATCTCATCGAATCACCCTCGCACTCTATTACCCCATGCACAAGCATAAAAGCCCATGTGGGCAACATGGATGAATGTTCTTTTAATGCAATCAATTTTGCTTTGCATCGGATACTAAGGTGTATTGTTTGGTTTTGCAGTCCATTGTCGAAGATGAGTATGTCCGGAGGCGGTGTAGGCATGAAGACCAGCAGCCAGGGAGTTGGCTGGGGCGGCGGAGACCCTCACGGAGGCGGCGCCGACATGTGGAAGAGTAGACAGGGAGGCGGTGGAGGTGGACCGCCCCCGGGCCTGAGCAAGACACTGCCTCCGACTGCAGCGCCCTCCAACGGTTGGGGCTCGCTCAGCGGACGATGGGGTCCCCCTCAACACACCACTTGGGGCCAACCGCCACCTGCTCATGCTCTCTGGCTTCTGCTTAAGAATCTCACGCCGCAGGTATTTTTCTGCAACTTGTTCTCTATTGAAAGTAAATTTAAAATAGATTTCTTAAAGGCCAGGTTTCGAGGACGCTTGTTAAATCTAATTGATAATTAAATCGATAAGTTTAATAGTCTATTAGATTTGATAATTTCCTTAAAAACCCTACTAAAATGAGATGAATTATACAATAAATCTAAACAGTTACTTGCTTTCACTTTTGTCTATATCTTTTATTTCTCTAGAAATTCTGTTGCCTCTTATTACTTTATCAAAATTCAAATCAATTCCTCTAAATAAAAACAGATTGATTTTACTATATATCTCAACAGTTACTACGTTTCACTCTACTATTTCTAGTTCCACCTCCTAAAGTCTACTCTACCACAGATACATACAGAATGGAAAGTATCAATCTAACCAATGCATTTTACATGACGCCAAGACTTGAGTGCACCAAGACCACTTCACGTGATTGCGCCATCTTGTTATAAATTAAAATTACCGCAACTATTACAATGCTAGACTTTCTTTCAAGATGGCGGATTTTTGGCTTCAGGATACTAACTGACTTTCCATTCTGTATGTCTTCTGCAATCTAACTACCTATTTTTTTCTTCCGAGTACTCCGTTCTCTCTTCCCGTACTTGAGTATCTGTATGAAGTTGAATTGTCATACATCACTATAAGTGAATATGTCTGGTGCAGTGAGAATATAATTTTTATGAGTTCAAGATGGCGGATTTTTGGTGTCAGAATACTAACTGACTTTCCATTCTGTATGTATTCTGCGACCTTCCTACCTATTTTTTTCTTCCGAGTACTCCGTTCTCTCTTCCCGTACTTGGGTATCTGTATGAAGTTGGATTGCCATACATCACTATAAGTGAATATGTCTGGTGCAGTGAGAATATAATTTTCATGAGTTCTGAATGGACTGTTCACACTCAGCGAGTATGAATAGTCCCATTAGAACTTATGGGAATAATATTCTTACTGTATCGGTCACTGATATGAATGAATTCAGCTTGACTCTACCGTACGTTTCAAAAATGATTTTGTAATAATAATTAATTGATTGATTTCAGATTGACGGCTCGACACTGAAGACTTTGTGCGTGCAGCATGGTCCACTGCAGAGCTTCCATATGTACTTGCCTCACGGAATAGCCTTTGCCAAGTATAGCACAAGAGAGGAGGCCACCAAGGTATTAGCTCAAATTAGCTATCATTATTATTATATATTTGATCGCTTAGTGATGATACTCTTCAGTGAGCATAACTTCGGGTACATAATTTGGATACATGGATAGAAGAACAGGGGAAAATGAGAAGTACAGTGCTAAGAGCAAAATGACTCACTAGACTTGCGGGAAGGTCCCAGCTGGTGACTCACTAGACTTGCGGGAAGGTCCCACCTGGTGACTCACTAGACTTGCGGGAAGGTCCCACCTGGCGACTCACTAGACTTGCGGGAAGGTCCCACCTGGTGACTCACTAGACTTGCGGGAAGGTCCCACCTGGTCTGAATACCATAAAGTTCATTTAATTCGTTGATGGCCCCTAGGACTAGTATCCTTCAGTCGGAACCGACAATATTGTTTTGTGCATAAGCCTGTTATGCCTTCTCACTTGAGTGTAATAATTCTATATAACTGAATAAATAAATATTGTTATCGACAAATTGTTGGCACGGTTGTCGATGGTGTTTATCGGATAACCCGGTTGTAATAATCTGGTTTGTAACTTTTGGTTATAAGAGTGTCTTAACAATTCTCATATTAAAATACAGACTAACGGCCAGAACACATTTAGCTTTTCCTCTAGCATTTGTTGAGACGTTTTTCAGGCGCCAATCAGAGAGCGTCCCACCCTGCCATCTCTAAAAACGCCATCTGAAATCGCTTGGAAAAACGCTGAATATGGTGCGGCCCTAATGCAGGTTTCTACTCGACGATCGGTCTCTCAGGCTGTCTAGTTTAGTGTTTGCCAATGTTTTATGTTTGAAAGTGATAATCAGTAAATATCCAATAGGTACCGCAACCCAATGAACATGAAATTTAAGTATGTCGACAAGTTTCTCGAAAATTCCAAGCTTTACCACCGTAAATTGATGTTATCCTCCAGTGTCGGGAGAAGCAACAAGTTTTTAACGGAGTCATGTGTAATTTTTCTAATACTATGATAGTTTTTTTGTGCAACTGCGTTATTAAATTATAGAATAGAATTATTGCTTTTTTCTTGGATTATAGAATAAAATTATTGCTTTATTCTTGAATTATAGAATAAAATTATTGCTTTATTCTTGAGGTATGACATATTTGTTGATTATTGGGTGTGTTGTTTAGGCGCAAAACGCATTGAACAACTGCGTGCTGGGTAATACGACAATATTTGCGGACGTGCAGCCGGAACGTGAGATTGTGGCGTTGCTGAATCAGCTGGGCAACAGTGGGGGCGGCGGAGGCGGCAACAGCCAGGCGGGGTCGGCGGCCGGAGACGGCAATTCTCCGTGGTCGTCCTCAAGGCAGCCGCAGCCCAAACAGGTTGGTGATTAACGTTAGTCTTATGGCAGTGTTCACACATAAGGAACCAGTGATTAGCATTGGGTACGTTCTGGGAACACAGTAAGTTGTAAATTGTTCCATGTCTCGTGACTGGTGCAAAACTACTTGTTTCCATGGAACGCCACTTCAAAATCTTTCGTTCAAGCTTTTAGCGCGCACTTTTGGAGTAAATTTCCACGAAAGATTATCGTCATAGAGAAACAATAGCATAAGTAGATATCGCATGGTATAGGGCATTTATGTCGCAATTTTCAATGTTAATTCAAGCCGATAGTCCACGTAGTTCTTTGCCGTGAAGCTGTGTGACGCTGGTTGTCTATCATATTGTGCCGTTCTTACACTCTCACCCGGCCAAAACAGTAAAAATCGACAGTAATCGGCTTGAGTTAACAGTAAAAGTTGCGACATAAACGCCCTATACCATGGGATATCTACGTACACTATTGTTTCTCTATGATATCTTTCACTAGCTGCGTAAATGAACAAAGGTTGCTGTACAAACTAGAGAAGTGTGCACGTCTTCTTCTTCATCACTCTCAATTATTTTTGTAAAGAAGAAATCATTCATTGAACATTATTTTAATTATGTATTCTATGGTAGACCAACAAGCTATCTGCGCTTGCGCAGACGGTTTCATCCTATCGACCAATGAAAGCTCCTCGATATGGTGGATTGTAAATGCAGGATTTATTCACCGGTAATTGGATTTTGGAACATTTACTGTCAAAATGGTTCTCATGGGTCGCGGAACTTTTTAACGGTAAATTGTGATTGAAACAATCTACCACTTGGATCAATTTACCATGGAACGTACACAATATTATTCATCCATGGAAATCATTGATTTTAATGGATATTTTTGAATTTGAAATTGTGTTATGAAAGTGAAGACCCATACTTCACTTGCATGTGTTATTCAATCTAAATTCGGGAGAGGAATAGCCCAAGGTTCTCTCTCAAATATTTAAATAGCAATATGACGTTTGAGAAAATTAATAAATTGTTACTGTCGTAGTTTTGTCTTATTGAAAAACATATTTTCATAACCGATCAATCCGTATTTAGACAGTTTTTAATATTAGAAGTGATTGCAATTTTCCTGTTTTTTCAAATAGGTTTAATATAAATAAAAATATTAATCTGAGTACCCTTGAAAATTATTTTGTCCATAAGGGTAGTCAGATTAATATCAAAATCAAATCAAATTTATTTATTTACCAATTCACTACAAATTCACAAAATAACACTTATCAACTAATATACATTGGTGTGGCTGGAAAAGAAGCCTTGAGCTCCAGCCACGAGTTCGAAAATATTCTTTAAATTATTTGTACATTTGCCGTGATAATATTCTAAAATAGGCTACAAACTAAAAGATAGTAAACCAAAAACCAAAGATATGTATAAATAAAAACAAAAATCAATTCTTGAATCAAAAATCAACAAGCCCAATAATAGAAATAGGTAGGCTAATATAGAAATTATAATAATAATAATAATAATAATAATAATAATAAAAAAAAAAAAAATTCTTCTTTCAGGTAATCAAAAAAAAAAAAAAAAACCAGTTTAAATTGAGCGTGTTAAAAACAAGTTATAATTATAGTAATTTAGTTTTCGATTTTAAAAAAGTAATTCTCTTTTACCCAGGATCTTATTTTATTTAATTTATTACTTGTAATTTTATCCCTAATGAAATCGTCTGGTATTCTATTTATTAGCTTATCGCTCTGGAACTTGAATTGATGATTGCTGGTTGTCAATGCAGTGAAATTTATACTGTAAGCACTTACACTTGCTGGTCTTAAATTGTAAGTGACATTGCGTTGAGTAAATAGATGTGTATTTTTATTTATGAATATAATTAAGTTTGTTATGTACGTTTGGCGAAGCGTTGGTAAGTTTATCTCATCAAATATTAGTCTGCTAGGATAGCGTCTTGGTCTTCCTAGCGCAGCCCTGATGATATGCTTTTGAATAGTAAAAAGTTTATTGAAATGGGTGTCAAAGGCTGCTCCCCATACTTCTATATTGTAGTGGAAGATTGAGTGAGCATATGCATTGTAAATTGTTCTGAGAATGTTCAAGTCTTTCAATTGATTAATTTTGTAAAATATTGTAATCAAGTATTTTAATTTATAACAAAGATTTTGGATGTGAATGTCCCATTTAATATGCTGATCAATCGTAATTCCTAAATATTTCATTGACTTAACTCTTTCTATAGTTGAACAAGTACAGTTGGGAGTGTCGCAGTTATGATTATGTATTATTAGTTTTAAATGTTCTGAAGGTTGACCGCTTCTATTAGGCGAAAAAGTTATATATTTAGTTTTTATTGTATTTAATGTTAGAATATGACTTTTTAACCACGACTTGACCACTGAGAGACCGCGATTTGCACAGTTGAATGTTTCATCCCAAGTTGAGCCAGAAAAGATTAAAGCAGTGTCATCGGCAAAAGATAGAGCAATACCATTCGGAATGCGTAGTTTCAATAAATCATTCACATAAATCAAAAACATAAGAGGCGATAGTACAGTGCCTTGTGGCAGACCATAATCTTTAATAATCTGGATATCAGTTTCCAAAATTTGGGTTCGATCCTTCAAATAGCTTGCGAATAGTTTTTTTGCTATCCCCCTTATTCCACTATTTTCCAACTTGTTTAACAAGATAGAATGTGGTATTGTATCGAACGCCTTCGCTAAGTCACAGAATACAGCAAGTGTTTTTTTATTACTATTGAAATTTTTGTCGATTATACTTGTCAAATGTAACACAGCATCCTTGGTAGATTTACCTTTTTGGAATCCATACTGGTTGCCCTCAATAAATTTATTTTTTTCAAGAAAATTCAACAGTTTTGCTTTTATAATTTTTTCCATGATTTTAGACAAGTTGCTGAGTAGACTAATAGGTCTATAATTTTGTGGATCATCAAGTTTATTGGATTTAGGAATCGGTTTTATTAAGGCTACTTTAAATTTTCTGGGAAAATATCCTAGTAGAAAGCATCTATTAACTATGAATTCAAGAGGACAAACAATATAGTTTGAAATTTTCTTTAGACATATGCTACTTATGCCATCCGCACCTGGAGAAGAGTTTGGTTTTAGCTCATGAATGTATTTATTTATTTCTGTAACGTTGGTTGGGCTTAGAAAAAAGCTATGTAAGGTTCTAGGTGAGATTGTTTCGGGAATTTCAATTATATTATTTTGAATTAGGTTTTTAGCATATTTCTGGCCTACTGTTGCAAAATGTTTATTTAGTACGACAGCTTCAATTCTAGCTTCAAATTCTTTAGTTTTGGTTTTGGTAATTTCTTTTATGCAATCCCAAGTTTTCTTAATATTACCTTTATAATTGAGAAACTTTTGATTATAGTATTCAATTTTTGCTTTTTTGATCAAAATGTTCAGAGTGTTTCTATATCGCTTATATTCCTCCTTCAATCTAATATTAAATGGTTCTTTAGTCAGTTTCCTATGCATCTTGTCTCGCTTTCTTATAGAATTAATAATGCCCTGACTTATCCATGGCTTCAGTGGTTTTCTTTTATGAGGTATCTTAAAAGATCGTGAGCTAAGTTTAATGTGGTCCGTGAGTGTATTTATAAAAGCATCCACTAACTCATCAATGTCTTCAGTATTGCTATTAAATATCTTATCCCATCTTTCTTCTTCTAAGCTACGACATAATTTTTCATAATCAATTTTGACTATATCATTAGTCGATGAAATACTCTTAGTTTTTATGTTATTCTGATTTAAATGGATGGTTGTGCAAAAATGATCAGTAATATTTGATTCGATTACAGTTGCTAATATGTTTTCAGGATTTATATTGGGCAACAGTGGGGGCGGCGGAGGCGGCAACAGCCAGGCGGGGGCGGCGGCCGGAGACGGCAATTCTCCGTGGTCGTCCTCAAGGCAGCCGCAGCCCAAACAGGTTGGTGATTAACGTTGACTCTTATGGCAGTGTTCACACATAAGGAACCAGTGATTAGCATTGGGTACGTTCTGGGAACACAGTAAGTTGTAAATTGTTCCATGTCTCGTGACTGGTGCAAAACTACTTGTTTCCATGGAACGCCACTTCAAAATCTTTCGTTCAAGCTTTTAGCGCGCACTTTTGAAGTAAATTTCCACCAAAGGGTATCGTCATAGAGAAACAATAGCATAAGTAGATATCCCATGGTATAGGGCATTTATGTCGCAATTTTCAATGTTAATTCAAGCCGATAGTCCACGTAGTTCTTTGCCGTGAAGCTGTGTGACGCTGGTTGTCTATCATATTGTGCCGTTCTTACACTCTCACCCGGCCAAAACAGTAAAAATCGACAGTAATCGGCTTGAGTTAACAGTAAAAGTTGCGACATAAACGCCCTATACCATGGGATATCTACGTACACTATTGTTTCTCTATGATATCTTTCACTAGCTGCGTAAATGAACAAAGGTTGCTGTATAAACTAGAGAAGTGTGCACGTCTTCTTCTTCATCACTCTCAATTATTTTTGTAAAGAAGAAATCATTCATTGAACATTATTTTAATTATGTATTCTATGGTAGACCAACAAGCTATCTGCGCTTGCGCAGACGGTTCATCCTATCGACCAATGAGAGCTCCTCGATATGGTGGATTGTGAATGCAGGATTTATTCACCGGTAATTGGATTTTGGAACATTACTGTCAAAATGGTTCTCATGGGTCGCGGAACTTTTTAACGGTAAATTGTGATTGAAACAATCTACCACTTGGATCAATTTACCATGGAACGTACACAATATTATTCATCCATCGATTCGATGAAACAAAATTATTCATTGGAAATCATTGATTTTAATGGATATTTTTGTGTTATGAAAGTGAAGACCCATACTTCACTTGCATGTGTTATTCAATTTGAATTCGGGAGAGGAATAGCTCAAGGTTCTCTCTCAAGTATTTAAATAGCAAATGAAGAATATGACGTTTGAGAAATAGAAAATTAATAAATTGTTACTGTCGTAGTTTTAAGTCTTATTGAAAAACATATTTTCATAACCGATCAATCCGTATTTAGACAGTTTTCAATATTAGAAGTGATGGTATTTTTTAGTACCGTATAATTTTTGTTTTTTCAAATTAGGCTTTAATATGTAAATAAAAATATTAATCTGAGTACCCTTGAAAATTATTTTGTCCATAAGGGTACTAGAATAAGAATAAGAATGTTTATTTCGCCAAATTTTTACATAATAGTTACAAAACATGAATGATTAATATATACTCAGATTAATATATTTCTATTTATATTAAAAGTAGCCCTAAAGAAAGAAGACAATAAAATAGGTGATTATAGTCTAATTTGTATGTATGTTTGGATTAGGTGGTGGATACATGGGGAAGCGGAAGCCAGCTTTGGGGAGGTGGAGGCGGAGGCGGCACGTCCTCCTCGCTGTGGGGGGCGGCCCTCGACTCTGACCGCTCCACTCCTTCCACAGCCTCCCTCAACTCATTCTTGCCCCCTGACCTCCTGGGCGGCGAGTCTATGTGAATACCATCGGAGGCAGCTGATAAGTCGTCATCTTATTATTGACATTATGTTTAACTTTATGATTTCGTCGGTCAGTCTATGCCACTAGTAAGGGCTGCACCAATATCCAATTTTTGTTGAACGTAGCCTTGGTCATCTTGTAAAGTTTTTCTTGAACGTAACATTGGTCATCTTGTAAAGTTTTTCTTGAACGTAACCTTGAAAGTGTTGAAGGACTCTGATTTGTTAGCTCAAGATGCTGATCTTCATTAGTAAATCTTAACTCTGATGTATGATTGATTATCATGAAAAGTTTATCATCATCATGATATGTTTGCTTGAAAAATTGGAGAAGTAGAAAATAACTTTATAAAGTAGCTTCTTCATAAAGTAACCGTTTCATAAAGTAACCGTTTCATAAAGTAACCTTTTCATAAAATAACCGTTTCATAAAGTAACTTGTTCAAAAAAGTAGAACAGGTCAAATTGCGATTCAAGTTCGATGATATCTGACAAAGTTTAAGTTTTCATAAAGTAACCTTTTCATAAAATAACCGTTTCATAAAGTAACTTGTTCAAAAAAGTAGAACAGGTCAAATTGCGATTCAAGTTCGATAATATCTTACAAAGTTTAAGTCTATTTATCGTGTTGACAATGTGTGATTGATTTTAGTTGAGTCTATATTTCAGTATTAGATTTAGACACGACGAAGGTTTCTCGTTCATTCCGTTGACATTGTTTGAGTTTGACCAATTTTAGTTGTGTCTCGAATTGAAATCGTGATTTGATTTGAGGTTAGTTTTTGTTGTGAGCTCTTTACTAGTGGCATAGATGTTTCAACCTTCCCCTACCCTTACCCCTACCACCTACCACCTATCCGTCGTCAGTGTTCTTGTGTATTATTTTTAAATATTATTCCTGATCTCATTATTAATGTAATTAACAGTAAGTTGGCGGTGTGAGCCCGTGAGCTGTGCACCCGCTCTTTTAAACTGTAGTGTCCGATTTTTAGTGGGAATGCGAGTGAGAGGGTAGTGTTGGGTGTTTTCTATCTCTCTCTCTCTCTTGCTATTCACCCAGTATTTGCCTCTCACTCGCGCCCCTCCCCCCTCCCAACCATTATCATCTTCCACTGATTTATTTTATTCTGTGTGAACGGTACACTGAAATTGTCCAGTGTATTTAGTAGTAGAATGAATATTGACAATTCATTCGAATATTATATTATACTGATTACCTTTCTCGCTTTTAAAGTGATGGAATTTCAAATTTTATTTTGCCATTATTTATTAGAATATTATGATTATTGTACTATTATAATTATTATTATTACTATTACTTTGAAGGAACTCGCCCAAAAAAATGAAAAAGTATATTGAAAAAAAATGTAGAAAAATGGGTTCCTAAACCAACAAAGCTACAATCAGACTGTTTGTCAAAAGTATTTGAAAATTTAAACATATAAATTTATTTAATAATTATATTTAAGTAAAGAAATATTTTATATTTATATACTATACATGTATGTAGATTGATTGATGAGAACGATGACGAAATTCAATATATATATCTTGAAAGAAAATATATATATTATTCAGAATAATGTCAAATTGTCATTTAATGGTAAAGAATATTATACAGTTCATTTATTATAATTATCAACTTGATATTGTCTATTATAAAGTAGAGCATCGATTCTTGAGTTAGTGTGTGTGTGTGTGGATGTGAGTGAGTGTGGGTGAATGTTTGTATTTATATTTGAAAATCAACTTCTACAATGACGTGTGTTCATAATTGCAAATACATACAATAGATGGATTGCTAAATGTATTCACTGAAATAGGCTGATAATTAATAATAATAATAATAATTGATAATTGAAACTAGTGTAGGTGTGGCTCGATGCACACTCCATGTCAGATAGAAACGTGTCGTTGATAATATAATATTGATAGTATAATTATTATTACAATGATGAAGGGGAATAACTTTTCTTTCGTTGAGTAGTAAAACTTGTGCTGTGAATTGTGTGTGGCTTTTATAGGTGTTTGTCATTTTTATTTAAGACCAAATTTTTATTGTAAAGCTACTGATACCTCCAACTATATAATTATTACGATGAAGTTGCACAAGATTCAACGCGATAATGTATAGCTATAATATATTTTTGCTCCTGGTGTGCGAGTGTGTAACCGTTATTGATGAGAGTAACAGTTACCGGGAACTGTGACAGGACTTGTTGATGCAGCTCTGTTGATCTGAAATCTTTGGTGAAACCATTTTGAAGTGCAAGTGATTAGTTAGGGTGGGGGTGGTCAACCTCCCTTCCTCTCTGTCTAATCTGCCCCTCCTGCTGTTGAATTGAATTATCAAAAGTCTTCCCAAATGAAATTCTAGCGAAGAATGTTTTAAATGTTGCCCGATGGTTTCATCAACGAATTTCACACGACGCGCTTTCTAAAACAAGTTGATGTGTGGGTGTGTGTGTGTATAAATAATGGTTTAATCAATAAGATAATATAATCAATATGATGTGATTTCATTTGTGCATTACTATCTTTCACTTTGTCAATGTATTTAACATGATAATTAATGCTTAGGAAAATTCAAGAAACTAACTGTAAGATTTGAAACTATTCATTATGCCAATTTTAATTGAAAACTAAAAGGTTTATAGTCTTGTGAACTGTCTAGTTTTTAAGAAGAGTTTATTAATGTTTAGCTAGTTTATAAGAAATATATATCGAATGACGATTTAATTTATTATCAATAGTATACTTTGAGTTGATGAATTTACTGTTGTCTATTAATCTGATGCTGATTGATTACTACTGGTTGATAGTTAGGGACTAGGCTAGTTTATGTTTTAGGATAAGTTGAAAAAGGACAGACAGTTGGAATGGTGATGAAAAGAAGAGAGTGGGAGAAAGAACAGCTGTCCCGTCAGCCAATTTGTACCAAAAATTAATTGTTAGGAAAACATCTGTTTTATTCTCTGGTGCTAGGGGTGAAGGGGTTAAATAACCTGCCGTTATGACTGTACCTTGAAACATCATATAATGTGAAACCTCTCCCCCCCTACCCACCCCACTATCGTTGTGTGTGCACGGATGAATTAAACGATGTTGAATCAAATTCTTGGTGAATTTGATGATTAGTCATAGTTTTTTGGTCACGTAAATTTTAAGTGATAGCATTAAGCGTTAGTTGTTTGTAATAATCAAGAATTAGGCATTAAGTGAACCAAGTTAGGAATGTGTGTGTGTGTGTGCGGATGTGAGGTAGATTTGTAAGTTTTACTAAAATTGGATTACATTATAGGCTATTGTACGTATGATATTATAAATACTGATGATATAAGATGTCCAGTGCACGTCCACAGGGCGGCGTGTTAATTTAATGTGATAAAAACTCAAATGTTACATTTCATTAACTTTATTTTATAAAGAAAAAGATACAAGATGAAGGCTGTTCAATATGTATATCTCATACTAAAAATAATACTGTGTATGTATATTGTATCTCAGCGTAATATTTGATTAGAAATGGCTGTTGAAATAATTATTATTCCTATTGCAAAGTTTGTTTTCGTTTCTTATTTTTTTTAATTTGTTCAATTTTACACAGAAGTGTATCGCTAATTGTTTAATTTTGACTACTAAGTACTTGTTTTCCAATCAAATGACAAAAAATATCGAAAAAAATGCTTTTCAAACAGTATATATATAATTATGTAGAGTATTGAAACGAATCAAAAATTTCTGCTAAAGTAGTATGTAAACAATAATTGATCGTCAGTTGCCTCAGTGAAGAAAACATGCAATATTTTTTACCAAAAACTTACGATGAATATTAATAATAATAATGAGTAATTAATTGTCAAGTGTAGCCTAGTTGTTTGTTCGCGCGCATGCGCATAACTGTTTTTTACGTTTGGTCTGAAAGTGTCTGTTGATGATTATGATGATGATTGAGATAAATAAGAAGAAATGCATACCTCTGTGATCTCCCCCACTCTTATCTCTTGTCATCTTAAACGTATTATCAAATAATAAGCATAATAATTAGTAAGCATATAATAATATTCGAAAGCCATCCTTTTTTGTTTTTTAAATTATTAATGTAAACCACACGATCTTACAATCAGATTGGACTGAGTGTTATAATAATAATCTACATATTATCATTAATATATCTATGAATATCATGAGGAGCAATCTACTATATCAATGTGCTCGATTTTAATCTTTTGAGAAAATTCAAGTATTAATGGTTTTTTTGTATGTGGAACAGTCCGCGCAAGCTTTACTAGGAAGATTCCAAATTTGATTTTTGTGATCAAGAATGTATTTTTTTGTTTTAATTTTGTATTGCATTTCACAATATTTTATCTTTTTATTTTAAAACGGCCCCCACGTAAATCACTGTTTTGAACAAAAACGTTGGGAGTTGCTTTAAGCAAATATTCTCTATTAGCCCACCAATAATCATCTACTTAAAATTTGAAGGATTCAAATACTTTTCGTTTTGTTTTCAGTTTTATTTTATTTTAAATTGTGTTGTGAGTGAAATTTTCAAAATAGCAATGTTAAGTGCCAATGTTGAGTAGAAATTAATGTACAAACCCGTAAATTTATATCACACAACCAGTCCATAAAATTTAAAGATTCAAATTTGAAGCGCGGAGGTGGCATACAGTGTTGACCACCATATTATTGAATTTTAAATTCAATTTAAGTTGAAACACCACAGTTGAATTTTTAGTTTGAATTTTCCTCTCTTCTGAATGCAATGTAAAAGTGCCACTCGTATATTATAATATACAAACTATTATTAAACATTACTTTTAGCACATGAATAAAAACTACTATAGGACTTATTATTAGATATTAATTTTTAATTGTTGTCTCATTGAAAATCTATCTATTGTGTGTTGTAGTAGTGGAACGTTTCTTATTTTTCTAAAAGTTGAAGCAAAGTTTTGTAGAGATTTCTTGAACATTTTTGTAGGTTACTATCTAAGCCAAGACTGGAAGATTGAGAGCAGACAATGTTACTATATCTATATCTGTCAACCGTTTTGTGTTATTGTTATCAATTATTTAGCTTTTTATTTATTATAATAGGTTTTTGAAACTGTATTAAACTTTTTTCGTAAACTGAGTTGTAACCTTTTTATTTGTTCATTCTCTTACTTGACCTGGGTTTGATTCCAGGTTAGGCCTGGCATTTTTATTTTTTCTACCACCCTTGCACAAGCCTAAGGCCCGCACACATACATCGGTGTTTGTTCGTACGATATTTAGCCGTCTTTATGAATTCTATCAGATTGAACAGAGCTTGACTAACATCATCTGTTTAATCTAATAGAATTTATAAGGACGGTAAAATACCGAACGAAAAAAAAACGATGTGTGTGTAGCTAGCCTAAAGCTTTTTTTGGGTTGAATTAAATGCTGCTCTAAAATTTTCTTTTCCTCTTGATTTTGTATCATTTCAAACAATTGCTTCTAATCGAACTTCCTAAGTGAACAGTTTTGACAAATTTTTAGAGCTTGAAAGCTCTAAATTGTATTCAAAACAAAAATCGAAGTCGATTCTTTTACTAAGTTTTAATTCTGGAAAAACTTCATTCTGATGGAATATTTTTATTCTTCTTTGAAAAGACCAACCCAGTAATTCTTATTAGTTAATTACTGTAATTAAACTATTTATTTTGAGAACTTGGTTTGTTCAAAATTATTATTTATCGATTAGTTGGGATGGATGTAGCTATTTGTCTGCTTCAGTCTGTACAGCACACAATATCATCCAAAAAGCATCAATGTTGAAAGTGTTTAAATTTAAACTCTCTAGGGAAGTAACTTAAATTTCTGATAAATTATCAAAAATTGATGAAACTGGAACGAAGACGCAATATGTATTATTTGACCAACAATGTGTACTCTGTGATCCCATGATGTGTTCTTTGTTGTGTGTGATTATAACGAGTGCTGTGTAGTAGTAAAATATTGTAAAAAAATTGAACAATTTATAAAAAAAAAACGATCAGTTTCGATTGAAGTTACACAAAAAGAAACGAAAAAACAAGTAGAAATAATTTAAGATACATTGCTTGCCTCCCCGCGCTCATATTACATCAATAGTAGTTTGAAGATTTAAAAAAGTTTGTGTAAAACTGCAATCTATCTCTGTCGTCCGTCGAAAACTGCATTATGCAGTTGTATGCATTCCAAGCGAATGCAGTTTAGGTGCATTTAAATCAGCGCTACAACCATTCAAGGCGGAAAAACAAAAAGCTCAATCCTATTGTTAAACTTACTCTACTATCTTGTCAATCATTATTATCAGTGTAGGCCTACGAACAGTTTTAAGGTATTGTGTGTAAAGTTTCTTCGTCCTATCTCTCTTCAATATTCTTTAGATTAGCCTCTTAGAGATTGTTTTGATCTGACCTAACTCTTCTAAAGACTGTTGATCATTTCGTAAGGTATTGTAGGATGTCGTTTCTCTCTCTCTCAAACAACTACTGGATCTTATCTTTCTTCTCTTTCCAAAAACATAGTTTAGCCGAGTATATTGCAGCAATTATTCACGTAGCGTTACAGCAATATTTATTGTGATAAAATTCCGAAAGTACGTGTATCTGCTCACCCGTCTATACAAGTACGTGATCAGTCCCCGCCCATAACGAATCAATTTTTTTGGGAGAATAATGTATATTTTCGTGTGTAATAATGTCTAAATTTCTATTGTGTCTATGCCGCCGAGGTGAAAATATCAATACTAGGAATACATAGTATATGTTTTTATAAATATAAACACCACACCCTCTACCAATCAGTGTAAGAAACTGCAGGGTTTCTTTTAATATTCTGCAAAAAATATCTCAAGATGGCAATGATTTTTGAAAACTATGGATGCGCTAAAATTGTGATTATACGTGTGTGTATTTGTAGTAGAAGTTCATTCGTTATCTGTAGGTAAAGTCGTGTTTTTTTAGAATAAAATACAATTTTTGCCGCTGATTGTAATAATTATTGTAGTTGACAAAATGAATTATTGTAATATCAAACCCCGTTTTTGTAGAAGACAGATGATGATAACACCACATTTAAAATAATATTGAACAGGATGTTTGTAGTAGTATTTTGAGATGTGCATTTACAGTGTATTAAATGTTGTAAAGTCTGAATTTCTCACAATTTTCCAAATAATCTTGAGATGATTTTGAAAGTGAATCATCTTAAACTCAGTTGATCAGTCTTCTTTTACTTGTGAGTCTTCTTTAGTAGTATCTCTTCTCGATAATTCCTTCCAATGTGTTCTTGTTTGTCAGAATTTATTACTGTCGCTTAATCTTGGATTAACTGCGATTAATCTTGGATTAACTACGATTAATCTTGGATTAACTGCGATTACTTATCTTAATCTCGATTGTGATGAGTTAATGATCCTGATCAAATAGTCTCTTATGTGATCAGTCCATGATTCTGGTCGCTTAATCTCTGATTAGTTCATGATTCTGGTCGCTTAATCTCCGATTAGTTCACGATTCTGGTCGCTTAATCTCTTGATTAGTTCATGATTCTGGCCACTTAATCTCTGGTCAACTGATTGTGATCAGTTTCGGCCGTTAGCTAACCAACGATCAATGTTTTAAGACATTCATTCCCGTTGAGAAATTTCAAAACCTTGTATAGTTAGTTTTCTTCCATCATTTACTTATTGACAGTATGTGAATAATAACTAAGTTAGGTAACTCGTTGTACTCATATGATACATACGCTTGTTGTTACATGAATTATCATTATTATTTAAGTAAAGTTTAATTAACTATCGGTTTGATTTAGTGGATAAATTGCTGAATGGACAACTTTTCACTGAGTTGTTCTACTGTAATGTGATTGTAGGTTAAAGGACTCACAAATCATGTACAAAATGTTATCTCATAATTGATTGATTATTATTATTAATTACAATTACTACTGAAGCAATTATATCTATATTGGTTGAATTTAAGTAGTATCCTCCACCCTGAAGGAGTGGGAATGAATGTATATATATATAGTGAGATATAAAACTAGTGTTTTAATCTCGTTCAGTGTTTAAGTGATAGGTTTTAAGAAGTATTTATAGGGTTTTTGGGTTTTCATTAGTTTAATTTTTATTATACTGTTATTTTTTATCACAAGAGAGATAGTTGATACCAATTTATTCAGAACGGACGAAGAAGGAGATGTTTTTGTTTTGCTATTATGTTTGAGTTTTTCATCCTGTTAGTTGTAAGTGAATGTAATGTTGTTTTCATTACTGCACTAAACGAATAAATCATCCTAAAATTCGAGTGAAATAATTATACTGGGACGTATGAAACTAACTAAATCTGGCGGGGTCAGAGAAGTTATTTCTAAAAACAAAACTTGGAAATTTGTTGACTGAATGCTAAAAAATGACAGACTGCAATGCAATGCATTTTGTATTGGCTTGCCTATATATAACGTGTGTGTATATATAACACACTATACCACCTCTTTGAATCTTGGCTTATAATCAGCATTAATGTAAACAAGTATATCCTCCAACTAAGGTGCTCATCTAAAACTGTTGTAAACGATTACTTAAAGAAATCTGGACAAAAAACGAATAACATTTTCAAGCGTAGTATCAAACTTAGTAAACTCAATCTGTATAACTACTAAATATATTTTTCCATTTTATAAATTCTTGAACTAAAGTTTAAACTAGGTTTGAACTAGAGTTAATTTAACGGGTTTCTCATCACTAGGTGGTGTTCAACAATGCGTATATTAAAATAATTTCTGAAAATGTTGCAACAAGGTTGCCAACCCAATTAGTATGAATTTATTATTGTTGACATGTGTGTGTGCGTGCGCACTAGTGTAAATGTGCGTGAGTGTGTGTGTATTGATGATAGCAATGCATTTGTTTCCAAACCTGGGAAATAATCATAATAATAGTCAGTAAGATAGTGATGTAAGTTGGTATTCGAGAGAGATTTAACTTTTAGATTTTGTAGTAGTAAAATATTGATGAGGAAATTCATTCACATCTTCTGTAGCCTGTAGTTGATTTGGTATGTAACTAAATAATGTTGAGAAGTAATTTTTTGAGATCATAATACCCCCTACTGTCTCTAGTGCAATTTGTTTCAGTTACTTAGTGTCTAATCTAGTTTTGTTTTAGGGTAATTATTTTTTAATTATTGTGAGTTTATGTACAAGAATGTTTCCATTTTGTAACCTATTAGACTGGTACATTTGACTAAACTATTTTACTTTAGTCTTCATCTTACAATCTTGTTTCAGTTATAATTATTATTAGTTTCTCTTAGTTTGCTGCATCACAATAATTACTAAGTTTTGTGGGTATTTTTTTCATAAAAATTTGCTCAATTTAGGTGTGTGATGTTGATGATTTTGTCTAAATTTTGTTGTCAATTTCTGTCTATATTTTGTAGCCTATTGATTGTGATGATTGGGCATTGGCGCCTCATGTAATCTTACCAACATTTTCAAGCTTCTCATTCGCAACTTTGGGTATAACAATTGTATCATATTCATTATGACAGGGTGTTTTAATTGATTAATGGCACATTTTAATCTACGAAATTAATTCTAATTGATTGAATTCTAATCAACGAACCTGCCTGACTAATGAGAGAGGGTTTGATTGCTCTCTCATTCTCTCTCACTCTCACACACCAATCAACCAGGCCTGCAATTTTTCAAATCAATAAAATTCAAATTTCGAATCTGGTAATCGCAAATGATAATGATGATGATGATTACGGTTGTGATAAGATGACTTCGACAAGAAACCGGATAAACACAAAAAAATTGTTGCGGTCATTCAGTGCCTTTTGAGGGAAATACAAACAATTTGAGTGCAATTTAAATAACGTGTTCAGTAATCAAAGTAATTTTAGAGACTAAGTGAGTAACATTTTCAAGGTTTAAAGCCGAGTAAATTCCAAATAATTTGATAATATTCATATCTAGTGAGTGTGTGTTTGTGTTGAACTTCTGAGATTTTTGTTCTCTCTAGGTAGTTGTAAAGTAAGACTTGGTCGAAACTACGGTACACTTTTAACTTTTTATTTATAATTATTGTTTGATAGATTCAGAGGTGCACTGTTCGAGTATGTATGACTTGAGTGAGTGTATGTTGGGTATGTTGGACAGTGCATTCGACTGATAAATTTGAGTTTCCTTGATAGTTAGGTTATGATCAACTACTCCAAGATACTACTGCCATCCAGAATAGTCTTAGATTAATGTTATTATGTCTGCCAGTGTTATCATGTAAACGTTAACAGAAATACGGTGTGTCTTTTCAAAAAGTTCACAGCTTTCCTTGGCAATAAATGAAAAAAATCGCTGTGTTTTTGAATAATATTTCTCGCAAGCTAGTCAGTGTTAATGATGATAATTTTTGAGAATCAGCCCCGGATAAGAGCAATGTGGTGGGGGTTTATTGGTACAAATTTCTCAAAATCTTTGATTATTATAATTTTGTACTTCAACCCCCTCCACACTTCTAGACAGAATCTTCGAATCATGCTTTATCGTAATCTGTAAACTTGAATTTAGTTTATTGTAACCATCTCGTTGTTGCAAACTGAGGCCTTAATTAATTATTAAGTATTCGAATTCATTAATGAAACTCAACATTCCTGTGTCTATTCAATTTATGTTTTAATTTTTCTATGTTTATTGAATCACGTTGTGTTCAATTCGTTTAGCAAATTTAGCAGAATAATTGCAACTCTAAATTTCGTAATGATACTTGATAGACAAATTAATCTCATTTCTGGTCTTATTAGTGAATTATATAATATGATAGATGTTAGAAGAACCCATTCTGTTATTCTATATATTTTCTAAGCTAGATGTAATCATTGTGAGTTACCAAACGAATGGGTTATCATTAACGTTAGTAATTGTCGTTGAAAAGTAATTTAAATCTATAATTGAAGTTTGAACATTTGTTGAACCTCGCTAGGCCTATCAAATATAAGTCATCTTGAAAAGAAAAATCAGGAATTGATTTTGATTTCTGTTAAACCAAGAGATATTGGTTAGCAGATAGGCTTCCAAAACTTTGGATATATCATGAATGAAACTACGGTCTGTCTAATCAGTTGAGATATTCTAAAGGTAGTCTAATGTTTTTTGAATGTACAGTATTGTTGAATTCAAAATGCATTGTAGATTTGAATTTTATTATAGGAGATTTCTTGCCAAAATTAATGTTTATCAAAAGAAAATCTTAGATATTCTTATTAACGGTCTATAATCCGTTGTGTTTGAACGCATATTAATGAAATTGATTGATTAATTAATTGAACTCGTGGAATAAATACTGAAACATAGCTGGGCCAATTAACTTACAGCAAAAATTATCAATTTCCTTGAAAAATTAAGTCAATTGCGAAATTTGACTAAATAAACGTAAACTTCTGTAGGTTCTCAGTACTCCGCCTGAACAAATTTAGAATTTATTCAAGTGATAGATTTAACGGGACCATGTGTGTTGCTAAAAAACACACATTTTAATACATTTTTTCTCAAACAACATAATTTTGTGTTCCTATTAACTAGGGCGGTGTCAATTTTTTTGTTGATAAATTAGAAAATGTTAGCAGCACAGTCTTCCCTAATTTAGAGAAAAAAATGTCCGAGTCAAAGTCTTTCTTTAACATATTATATTTGTATATGTATTCCAATATAGTACAAGTTAGTGAGTGAATTAACATAACATTCTTTCTGTAATGTAAACGAAAATGCGCTACCAAATAATTATAATACTACTGTGGTACATGTATTGTTTTGTTACATCATTCACCAAATGATAATTAAATGAATTTTATAATAATTACATAAATTTATGTAACAGCGATTGAAATTTGACAAACTTGTTTGTTGACTGAATAAAGATTAATACTCAATGAGTTGAAAGAAAATGGAGAACATTGACAAAAAAAATTGAAAAAGTATTGACTAGAAATGGGAGATAGGTTTACTTTGGATAGTTTCATCTCTCTCTAAAAAAAATATCAAAAATCCTTCAGCTGGTTCTTGGTGAACAAAACGCTTACTTACCAAAACCATGTTACGAATTTAACAATTTGAAATTTGAAAAAAATTCAACAGTTTATTTTTCTATTACCAATTAAGATACTGTTGATACTAATAATAACTAAGAGTATAGTTTTTGTTTTTGTTTCCCAGTACAATATTGTTTTGTCACTAGGAATTGTGTAATTTTTAAAGAGAAAAATAAGTAAACTTATCATTAGTATTTTTAAAACAATGTGTGGATACATTGATCGCCTATATAAAGCAATTGCCATAGTAAAAATATTAATATTTTGTCTGTTAGTTGTTAAGATGTAAGATTAGTCGTGGTTTGGGGTTTCCCTAAACGAGTGAAACATTTCAATCTTCTGTATTATCTCTCGAATACCAACTAGAAATAATGTATGTATATGTGTGTATTTTAGGATTAATCATGTACGGGTTTTGAATGAATGCGCTGGACATTAATAATTATTTCCTCCTATCGAAGACTGTTGGCACGTTTTTTAAAACAAACAATAAATTATTCTACTAATAAGTAGTTCATCTCAGTACAAGCTCTATTTATAATAATACGGTAATAATAATAATTGTGAAACGAAAAACCTACAGACTAGACAAGATCTTCCGAACTGCTTTTGGGATTTAAAAGACATTGAACATTGTAACATTGCCTCTACTTAGCGACACAAATTGACGAGCGAATGTGTTTGTGAATGAAAATAAACAGAAAAAACTATGGATGAAAAATGATCATTACTATATATTATATATTGACATGTTTTCTAATCTAATTGTTGTGATACCCTTTCATGTTGGAAATCTGTGTGCTTAATAAAATCTATATATATATATTAACTTAGTGAAAAAAGAAGTAAAGTAACTCCAAATATCATAATTTAAATTACACAACATAGTCATTAATGGTAATAGTTATAGTATGAAATCTATCTTTACTACTTGTTAGAGCACTTGTGTCTGTGTATTTATATATATTATAATAATAGTGTAATAATTGGACAGAATATAATACTACACCTAAGGTACCAAAATAGTTTAATATTTGTATTATGTGTAGGGTAAATTTCTGATACGGTTGATTGCTTATTTTATAAACTTGTACAAGGGTTGACACAAATGTAATATGTCTTTTTATTCGATAAACTATACAGTATATAAACTTGCTAAATAATATTAATTTACAGTAATAAATTATACAGTGAGAGTGTTGAGATTGTTGCATTATTACAGATATTTGGCAATTTATCGATGAGCAAATAGACAAAAAAGCTTCTCCAATTACATGGCAATAAAGTGAAGGTGATTCTCTTTTCAAAAAAAAATGTTTGGAAGATTATTCTTGGGTCATCAATTTTTCCTTTTTATGTCATCAATGCTTTCTTAGAAAAGTCTTTGTGCCGGTTGCACAAAAGCGGGTTAAAATTTAAACCGTGATTAATTCCACGAGAACCAATCAGAGAAGCCGTCTCTTCAAAAACGCCTTCTCTGATTGGTTCTCGTGGAATTAATCACGGTTAAAATGCAACCGGGTCTTTGTATCTTTTTGTGTACCTCATTGCCTGCCAACAATACTGAAATAAGCATATCTTCACATCGTTCCTCTTTTTATCTTGTAGTAGTGTAAAGGGGTAATTAGCTGAACATTCATTTTTATAAAAATCCACTTTTATATTGTTTAAAATTTGAAACATTTCCCGAAATTCAAGTGATTGTCTTTGTATTTCAAATGTAGATTTGATTTTGAAAGAAATAAAATTTTCAAATTTGAAGACCGGTAGATTATTTTTATTACAAAAAATGTTTGTGATTATCTATTCCCCTTGTCAATGTTAATTAATTTCCCCAACTTTGATAACTCGAATAAAATGCTCATCTATTTTGAAAGTATTATTAGTGTAATGTTTAATTATAATTATTTAAACGCTAAAAAATTCAATGTTGATAGACATTAGTTTGCTATAAATTTGAGAAAGTCATGGTGGATCTCCAATGAACTGTCAGGTTGTGTTACGAAAATACACGTGAAAAATGCATGAAATTTGTCTGATTATCTATTATTATTCAATAATGAAAAAACTGGACTGTAGTCGTTTAGGTACCGTATGTGTTAGATGTTTTATGTATTATACATAGTATATACATATGTATTCTAGTTTATCTTATGGCACAATGAGAATATTATAATAGAACAACAACAAAATACATGAAAGGCCTAATTTGAAAGCTGTGATGTGCCACCCTTACCACTTCTCTATTTATTTTCTCACCCCGATATAAAAAAAAATCTAGGCAATAATCTCCTTTCAATTTTATCTAGCAGCATTAAACTTGTGTTTACAATTTTCACAAAAACTTCTAAATTTGTTGTTACCATAGTCATCTCTGAAGAACAAACAATTCTAACGGTTGTGTAGTGCCTGTATACAAAGCAAATAATACCAGTGTTCCATTTTTAAATAAAGACAAAATCAAAGCGTTCGTTTTATAAAGAGTATTATAATTATTAATTACATTAAGGGTAATGACGATTGTTATGATGTAGGAGTAAGTGATTGTAATAATATTGAAAGTGAAGTTGATATCAGCGAGTGATTTTGTGCCCATTCTGTATAACATGATTCTGACACTATTTTCAAAGTTAATTTGTTGTTATTTCGCTGTTAGACAGGTATCTAAAAATAGACTTTTGAAGATTCTCTTGTAAGAAACTAACATACAAGCTTTGTTGAAAAAATAGACAGGCATCTTAAGGTGCCTACAGATAATATACGCGCCGCGAACATGAGCAATTCACTTTTAATCAGCTGACTATATCTGTATTTTACAGAAACGGTAAGATACAAATATAAAAAGCTTAGCATCAGCTGATTAAAAGTGAATTGCTCATGTTCGCGGCGCGTATATCTGTACGCACCTTTACATGCTTTTTTGAAGAAGTTCAAAAATGTTTTGAAGATTCTCTTGTGCAAACTAATATACAAGCTTTGTTGTAGATAAAACAATTTGGAAGCTTGATTTAATTTTTCATCCTTATATGGTACCTGGTTTGAGTTTAATTTCTATCAATTTTTTCATCCTAAATACACTGATGTGATTCCTCCTCACATGAGTTATGAAAGTCTGTACAATTACGCTTAATTACATACACAAACTGATAGGTCATATTTATGACAATCGGTAGAAGTTTACTATTAATTTTTGTCTTTTTTTATAAATATAAATTCAATGCAATCCGACCTGAATTAATTTTGTCTAGTCTGGGAACAATCAGGTGATTGATTTTAACTCGCGTCTATCTTATCAGTGCTGAAATAGAAAGTGAAGAGCAGTCTTTAGTAGGGTATTTTTAATGTGAATAATATCATGAAGAGACCTGTCCCCCACTACGCTTATATAGAATTCCGTTGAGACTTATGGATTATAGTCTATAATGCTTGAGATGTGTGTGTACTGTGTGTGTGAGAGAGAGAGTGCGCGCGCGCATTACATTATAGATAATAATTATTTCCACCTTATACGTATTGGAACAAATATGTGTATAGTGATGTATTGTCGTGTCTTAAAATTCAATAAAAATAAAGTTATTGATTTTAGCGGTCGCATTGCATTGTCAATGACAAAATTTCACATAACTATATTATTATGAAAATGATATATATATTGATATGAATGTGATCATTAACGGTTAATGAAATTTATCAGTATATATTAATAAGTGGTAAATTAATTGTGTTTAAAGTGCTTTTTTATTATTAGAGAAGAAGTTATGGATTTGTCTATTTGATTGATGATACCTTTTGTCTATTATTATTAAATTAAGACCAGAATGCATTCTATTCAATAAAGGATGTCCGTATTGTATATGGTGTTGATCATTTAATGCAATAATATTCCCTGATCCTTCCCATGTCCTCGATACCTACTTTTTCGCCACACTGCACAGAAAGCAGCTGTTTTCCAGTCCCTACGTAGATCTGAAAGACTCTGTTTGCAGAAGACTCTCGTCTGACGTCAGAACAGGTTTCTTTCCGGCTAAGGCCGGAAAGAGTACCCTTTCCGGCCGCTTTTTGAAAATGTGTTTGGACAACTGCGACATATGGTGCATTGTGTTCAGGAGGGTGAGATCGGAAATTTCCACCCCACATTGAGTACCCTACGACGTCTGGTTCTCGAGATATGAGACATCAAAGTTCCCCCCCCCTCATAAAACATTCTTATTCAATTTATTACTCTTATATAGCTGATGCCAAAAAGTTAGGCAGCTTCGTGGGTCACATGGTGTAACCTACTCACAGCTGATGCAATGCACCTATTTATTGTCTCTTTTGATTTAAAAATCATCACCTAAGCCAAGCTAGATGACAACTCTACTTGACAACATCAGCTGTTGGAACGCACAAGAGACCCACGAAACCGCCTAACTTTTTGGCGTCAGCTATACCTGTAGTGTGGCGAAAAATATCGTACGCGACTCTCTCAGAAAGGTGTTCACGGTATTCGGATAACATATTCCCGGGCTCTGCAAGCCTCGACCGGGAAACTATCCTCATACCGTAAACACTAACTTTCTGTGCTTGTAGCGTAATATACTATTTTGCTTTACTCATAAATGGAAGATTTTGCAGAAAACGATTTGAAATTATAATTTTCTACACCAAGTAATTCCATAGATTAAGGATAGCACAAGAAGGTATCCCATGGTATAAGGCGTTTAATTTTCAATTCTCAATGTTAACTCAAGCTGATAGTCCACGTACTTCTTTTTCGTGGATCTATACGATACTGGTAGTCTCTTATACTGTGACGCTCTTACACTCTCACCCGGCCATGATAGACAGAAATCGGCTTGAGTTAACAAAAAATGGTTGAAATTTGGAATGTAGATACTCTATAGGCCATGGGATATCTTCTTATGCTATCCCATCTATGGTATGCTTCTATGGTAATACTTCCTTGGAATATAGCGAAATATTTCGCTAAGTGGCAAATATCATACAAGCTTTTTGTGATCCTTGGTTTTTAGCGAGAAGTTTCATAGATAAAAATAGCTCAAACAGTAATAGGCCTAGTGGTAATGCATCTATATTATCGTCATTGTCAATACTAGTATCTGGCTTCCATAACACTACTTTTAATAGTGTGAAAGTAAATCTTGAGTGATAGTGTAAAATTTTAATAAATTGAAAATTCATTCTTGTTGGTTTCTACTTCTAGTGGATTCGAGATGAACCTTCCATTGTTAATATTATCCTATCTGGTTCCCATATCACTCCTTTTATAGCAAGCAAAGTATAAATTATTATTGATGGAATGAATGCAATTGATATAGTTTTTATTGCATTAATACAATAATTATCGATTAATTACTTTGTGAAAATAATTAAGGACTGAAAATTTGTTAAGTGAACAACTATAAGACTATTTATTTATTTATTTATTAATTTACAATGGAGACAACGGGTTTCCCCAAACATGTCTCCTTTACAAGAAAATGCAAAATCTTAAAATATAATATATAGAAAACTTATAAAAAATCATAAAAAGAAATAAGGTACAAATGGTAATATTTTCTCTATTACATATGGTAATAAGGTACAAAATGATAATATGGAAAAATACAATACGGTAATTTAAAAAAAAAATATATGAAAAGATGAGATGAATACAAAGCATCGAAATACTACTCATAGAAGGTCCAAAAATGGATAATATAAAATTCTAATAACACAAGTATTAAAAGAATGAAATAACCAAAATATAACTTATTAATGAGTTCCAAGTCCCAAAACATATGCACACCCACACATACATGAAAAAATGATCGATGTAGACCAGATCACAATATCAATGCTCAGACCAGACCATTGTATAGAGCTTTTCGGAATTTAGCGCGAGAGAACCAGAAGAGATCTAGGTGCCCGGACAAACTATTGTAGCTTCTCTGAATTCTGTTGAGAGGAGAATTGTAATTTCTAAGTGTTCTGGAACGAGGAACCAGAAAAGAAAATTCAGATCGACGAGCCACAGGTGAGATATAAATATTCATTTTAGATAGCAAGTATGATGAATCAATTTCATTATTTAAGAGATCAAAAAGAAAAATAAGTGCTCTAACATCACGCCTAACTTTTAATGATGTAATATGGAATAAAGTTCTCAGTGACTCTGTTGGGAAATCAAAAGGACAAAAACGATTAAATTTTTTATAGAACATGATTCTTAAAAACTTATTTTGAAGCAGCCGTTCTAGAACATTTATTCTATCCATATGATATGGATTCCATATCTGTGAGGCATATTCTAGCAAGCTTCTCACTAGTGACTTATAAATCAGAATCAAAGGCTCTACATCACTAAAGGGCGAACAGGTCCTCAGAATAAACCCCATTTGTTGGTTGGCCCTAGCAGCTATTGAATCAATGTGTGAATTGAAGGAAAAATCTGAAGAAAAATTCACTCAGTCGAATACCTACTTCATATTATAATATCGGGGACCGAGCTTCGGTCTGGAGTACAAAAGCATAAAAAGTTCATTAAGAAAGAAGAAATTACCGGTATAATAACATTCATACAGAAATGTTCTTTTCCTACAGTTACGTTGAAAAGTGGCCATTGCTGCACCGATTACAGAACGCAAAGAATCACTTTTCCGCTCTAGTGCGGGAAAAATTTTTCTGCACTCCAGATTTGCAACATGGCAACGCAAAATACTTAGTAGGTTATATGGAGCAACAGTGCAGCAAAATCAAAATGAAGTTGGTAACAGTGACTGCTGTGGCTGCTATAGTGAGCAGAGGTGCAACCAAAGCACAACGCGCTAATTATTATTAATTAGATATTATAACCAAGGACAACATTTTTATTCAATTTGACAATAAATTAAGGTTTTTATCAATAATAAAATTATACAGAAAAACATTTGATGGATTTCAGGCAATTTTACCCATAATTACCCACTTTTCATATTCAATGGTAACTGTAGGAAAAACTTAATGTGAAATACGTGCGCAAAGTTCCTCTGCTGCACTCAAGAAACCATTCCGCCCTCGACGTTTCTTTCGGTGCAGCAAACTGTCACTTTGCGCACTAGTTGCACAAATAACTATTCTAATCACAGTAAATTGAGATTTATTCCCAGAGGAATGCAAAAATTTCCCTCACAAAGGCCCAGTTGCACAAAAACCGGTTAAATTTGAATCCTGATTAACTTCACGTGAACCAAATCAGAGAAGACCATTTCAAAAGATGGATCTACTGGAATTAATCAGGATTGAAAATGACCCGGCTTTTTTGCAACCGATTGCAAGATCAATACAACATTTCATTCTTGAGATAAAAATTCCCAAGTGAAAAAAAAAAAAACAAAATGGCAGCTATAAGGATGACCGCTAAAAATACGACATTTGTAGTCTCCTATCATCCAGGAACAATACCCTAGAATGTTCGACACTACTTATGAAACACTCTGTATATCTCCTCTTCCAGCATATTGCAAGACTCACTGATAAATTCCTTGCATAGCTGGTTTAACATTCGTTCCAAGTCCTCACGGGACACGACAGACGACGAGCATTCAGCCATGTTTTCACCTTAGTTTAATTTTAAAGAAAATGCTATAGTGAGGTCCACGTTATAATGTCAGTGGATACAGATAGAAGAACAGCGTTGTCTGTTCTCTGCCTTAATTAATTATATTTATACAATGTCAAAAACAGATTTGGCATCGTTGCGGAGCTAGTAAAAGATAGTACTACCTGCTTTGTCGAATGATAGACAAGGATAGCAACATCAAAGCATAGAGAAACGATAGCATAAGTAGATATCCCATGGTATAGGGCGTTTATGTCGCAACTTTTACTGTTATCCCAAGCCGATAGTTCACTCAGTTCTTTCCCATGCAGCTGTGTGACGCTGGTAGTCTCTCAAATTGTGCCGTTCATACACTCTCACCCCAACAAAACAGTAAAAATTGACAATAATTGACAGTAATCGGCTTGAGATAACAGTAAAAGTTGCGACATAAATTCCCCATACCATGGGATATCTATACGCTGAAGTTTCTCTATGATCAAATTTTATCAAATACTGTCATTATAACGTGGACCTCACTATAGGATTTGAGTCAGCTGTATAATATTCAGTTTTCGACTGTCGTAGCAATAGTTGGCCACTTAACATCTTCTCGTTTAACTGGCCTGGCCTCCGACAATCCGCAACCACGTGATGACAATTGTCCAAAGACAACAATTGTCTCGCCAATTGGCATCGTATAAACTAGGCTCAAAAGACAGAGATTATGAAGAATACAAAGTTTATTCATTAAAAGTGAAACAAGCATTACAAATACGTCATCCATAATGAAGACAATATTACAAACATTACAAATACATACTATTGACATAATAAAGGCAATATTTTGATTTAAATATAAAGAAAATAAAAATCTCAGTACCCTTTTTTTAGCCTGAAAATGGCATAAATGACCGAAACATGTTGTGATAAAATATTTTAAAAAAAGGGTACTGAGATTTTTATTTTCTTTATATTTATATTACAAGTAGCCCTATACAGGAAAGAGATAAATATTTTGATTGTATAAAATACATAATTGGGTGTACCTAATTTTTGAACGCCTTTAGTACAGAATCTTGATGTATATTTTCCAAAGTATTATTTAAAAATACAATATAAGAACATAAAGTATCCTTTATTTAAAATATTTTTTCCAAAATTACTTTACTCTCTGAGATTCACTTCAAACTGTCATCATTTGGAGACCAAAAAGCATTGGCATTACTCATAAGGAATGCTGACAGGAGTCTGAAATATACAATGAAAGCCCCTTTCACTACAAAAATGAACCCCCTTCAGTGACACCCCATTTTCAGTCTGTACGCACACCTTAAGCTGCGTACACATATACGCGCTTCCAACCCGCACCGAGCACGCTCCGCCCTCGTTCCTCCATCGAACCACAGTCGCTCCGCCCCGCACCCATCATGAACGTTACGGAAGATGTTAGATCTTCTCGCGTTCCCCGGTCGAACCACTCTTGCTCCCCGGTCGATCATCAATCGCTCTGCAGGAGTGACGTTCGGTTGCGGAGCAGAGCGAGTCTGTACGCACCTTTAAGGATCAAGTTACCTTTTGCTTTTTCGCAGCTATAATAATTTCAAAAAAACTTTTCGTGTCTGAAGTAGTAAACGTTTTCAGTTTTTCATATTACCAATATTAATTATTAGTACTAGTAGTTCTGTGAACAGTAGACCTCACGCAGTATTCTGATCCACAAGTACCTGATTAAAACTATAGACCTTATGGAAATACAGCAATAGACTGGCTTCTCCACACATCTGTGTAATCACGTGTCAGCTGATTTATGATGAATAATATTCTATAGTCTGATTTTCACTCTAATATTGGCGTATGAAAGAGACTCCTTTTTCCTTTGATATTATCCTTGAAATGCAAAATTTCCAAAAACCTTGTATATACGTCGACGCGCAATTAAAAAAGGAACATACCTGTCAGATTTAATGAAAATCTATTACCGCGTTTCGCCGTAAATGCGCAACATATAAACATTTACATTTAAACATTAATAGAAATGACAAACCGTCGACTTGAATCTTAGACTTCACTTCGCTCGGTCAATTATTTAGATTGATGTAGTGAATGTAAAGAGTCAATTTTCACTTGAAAAGCCGAAAATGTTTTTGCTCCTTCGGAAGCAAGAAATGCATTTTTGCCAACATTTATATATAAACAAATATTATTTGAATTGGAAAAGATGCCACCTATTTAAATGTATCTAGTACAAATGTTTCTTCTTCAAACTAGTAGTTCTGTGAACAGTAGACCTCGCGCTCTGTAAGTTACATTGATCTAGTTGATAGGTTGATGACCAACAAAAAGTACTTTGAATTCACAAAAAGAACTTTTTGTTGGTAATCAATTTCTCATCCACTTTTCAATTTTGTCAATTCAAGACAAGTTTCTTAATAAATGTTACAGTAAAATATGATTGATTCTGTGAAGGTGAAAAAACAAATTTCACTTGAGTTGTACTTTTTCTATTAGTTATCAACTTCTCATTCACTTATTATTTTTTACCAATTTGTCATGTTTCTTGATAAATGTTGAAGAAAAAATACATTTTTACTAGCAATCTATTAAGTAAAAAATACATTTTTACTTCAATATTTATCAAGAAACACTACAAATTGAAAAAATTAATAAGTGGATGAGAAGTTGACAACTAACAAAAAAGTACAGCTCAAGTGAAATTTGTATTTTTATCTTCACAACATCAGTCATATTCATTGTAGCATTTATTAAAAAAACATAACTTGAATTGACAAAATTAATAAGTGGATGAGGAGTTTATAACTAAAAAAAGTACAGATTAAGTGAAAATTGTTTTTTCACATTCGCATCAATCTTAACAATTAATATTGATGATATGAAAAATTGAAAACGATTACTTTTAATAGTTATTTGTGCAACAAGTGCTCAAAGTGACAGTTTGCTGCACCGAAAGAAACGTCGAGGGCGGAATGGTTTCTTGAGTGCAGCAGAGGAACTTTGCGCACATATTTCACATTAAGTTTTTCCTACAGTTACCATTGAATATGAAAAAAAATGGGTAATTATGGGTAAAATTGCCTGAAATGCATCAAATGTATATCTGTGTAATTGTATTATCAATAAATAAAATAGAATGTAGTATGTGTGTTTGAACGGCGGGGGGGGGGCGGCTCTGTGCTGTCAACTGCTGTCATCCACTGTTGTCCACCACCTCAAGATTCTTATAACGTGCACCACAGTCACAGTTACCAACTTAATTTTGATTTTGCTGCACTGGTGCTCCATATAACCTACTAACTATTTTGCATTGCCATGTTGCAAATCTGGAGTGCGGAAAACATTTTTCCCCGCACTAGAGCGGAAAAGTGATTCTTTGCGTTCTGTAATCAGTGCAGCTATGGCCACTTTTCAACGTAACTGTAGGAAATAGTTATTTGTATATCTAGAGTGAAAAGTACGACTTTTTCTCCCTGTGGGAAAAAGTTTGAAGCCCGAGGCGAAGCCGAGGGCAGCAATTTTCCTGAGGGAGAAAAAGTATTTTTTGCTCGTGATGTACACAACATTTTTCCTCCATCTACATTTTTTTATAGAAACAGCAAATAAAATCATTCTAATAACTTACGTATTGGTTACAATGATTCCTAACAACATAACCTAAATCTAAAACCTAAAAACCGGTCGTCTGATTTGCACTGCCGATTGCGCTATCTATCGGCAAAAGTTGTAACAATTATATCAGCTGAGCAGCTACCAAAAATGGCTGACTCCAGATCACGCGGTTCAGATTTGAATTGCAGATCAAAAATATTTGATGGCTGGTATTTTGAATAGAATAAAATATTTTAAAATTGTATAAATTTTTATCGTTTACTAATATTGAGAATATAATAATTATTATACAAACATATATTTCATGAGTTGATCAAATTTCTGGTTGTGGTATTGAATTCAGTTGACTCAATGACAGACACCTCTATTATGCTTCTTCATCTGAGCTTAGACCTTCTAACCTATTACAATGTAAGTTTCAAAATAGAGATGCTCCCCATGTTATTTAAATGGAGTCACTTTTACTCCCTAGGGAGTTTTTCTGTTTTTTACTACCGAGAGCGAAAAAGTGACACTTTAGTATTAGGTTTCAGGAGTAAAGTAAGTACCTACTTTAGACAGTAGGTGGAGGAAAAGTAAATTTTTTGTCAGTTATCAACTTCTCATCCACTTATTATTTTTTCAAGTCATATTTCTTATTCTTAATACATGTTACAGTAAAAATTTATTTTTCGCGTCTGCAGGAGTAAACGTTTTTCATATTATAAATATTAATTGATATTGTAAAGGTGAAAAAGCAAATAATTTTCACTTTATCTGTACGTTTTTGTTAGTTATCAACTTCTCATTCATTCATCTTTTAGTTTCTCAATTTAAGTCACATTTCTTAATGAAGTAAAAATGTATGTGTAATGAAATGTTCACATTAATTTGATCCTTGAAAAAATATAAAATAAAATATATAATACCCATACGTTTTAATGTGATTATTCATACACGCTTGGCCGGACAGAGTAGCAATAGTCCAATTAGAAATTATAGGAATTAAATAAAAAAAGTTTAAACAGGTGACTTACACGTATAAAGAACTCTAATCTAATCAGACTAATTATTACGCTTCAGGGACAACACAGCTTTGCATGATCATACTAATGTACATATTAAATGAAAAAGTGATTTCAAATAAAATAAATTACGCTGACAAATTATAGACAAAATAAAGAGTACAAATCTGTCTTGTAAAATAGAAAAAGTTAATGAACTGAATAATTGTTAGGGCCGTTTGCACCGTATCAGTTTAAACCACAGTTAGTAGACAGAAGGTTGGTCACTCATCTATAGTATTTTCGTTGAAATGCAATTGGAGTGGGGGAGCTGCTGCCGTGACGTAGGCTGTAGTACAGAGTAGGCAGAATATCGCATTCTTGAAAATCATATGGTGTCGTATAGTCAAATTTTTAATAATCAAATAACACAAACATTTTCTGACATGCAAGCTTTCTGTTTCTGCTTTACAATAATTATTAAAACATTTGAATAATACAAGCATTTTGCCATATAAAAGCAAAAACCACACCACCTAGCCTTCCCTTTCAAACCCTTAAGGTTCTTCATCTTCTAGGTCGTGTTTATATTTTGTAGTTTGGTTATACATCAGCTTGTGAATTTCAGGGATGAGATATTTTGATTCTCGTAGAACATGTGCTCGATACCAGCATGTGTTCAGTGCATTTACAATAAAAATAAATTCGTATGGCTTTTGTTGGTGGGGAGTTCCTTGCGGGAATGTTCCACCGCCTGAATATATAATTTAAGCCGTCAATGGGCCTTACGACTGTCATACTTCAGCCGGGACCGACAGTTTAACGTGCCCATCCGATAACACGGGAGTGATCTGTTTAAAAAACTTTTGGCTCTCAGTGGGGTTTGAACCCGGGATCTCTATGCTGCTACGCAAGCACTCTATCCACTAGACCACGGATCACTCCTGCATTTACAATGAATGAAATACATAGGATTTATCGGGATCGGTTTATTGCGATGCATTGGTTTATCAAGATTTTTTTAAGGGTTAATCTTAAATTATAATAGTATAACATTGTCTACTAACGCTTTTCTAGCTTATTAACTTTTTCGTGTCACGTTTTTAGATTCATGAAAAACTTTCGACTTCATTTTATTCATAAAAGTTGAATGAACTTGAAATATTTAACAACATCATTAGAATCGGTGATTCATTCGCTATAAGTATGGAGAATTTTAAAGTTCTAGGTCAATCTTGAGGAGATTAAACGACGATATATTTGAAGATACAGAGAATAAACTGTATGCTCAGTGTGGTTACTCTATCACATTTTTACTACACGTGACGTCACGCTGGCGTTCCCCCCACCACTTTGAATCATACACCTGTGAGTGATCAACCTTTTGTCTACTAACGTTGAGTTTAGACTAAATTTCATTTTAGACTGGATTAAATCCAATTCTCGTTCGCAAAGACCTTAAAGATGCATAGACTCACATGCAGCGCTAGTGTTGTACTTGGAATTGAAATCCGCCATTGAGGGGGCAACCCATAAGATTATTAAATACCAATGCCACCAATGCCTTTGTGATCTATCGTATTACAAATAAATAATATATAATATCTCGTGCTAAAATACGCCAATGGCGGCCTTCAATTTCAAGTAAGAGCTATCATTGGGAAGGCATAGGCATTGTGGGTCTATATCTCTTTAAGGTCTTTGCTCGTTCGTTAAAATGTGGCTCATTTTTAGTTTAAGCCACCAGCTGATCAAATTCAGTTCAAGCGTTGACTGTGCAAACGGCCTTTAATGAACGAAAAAAAAATAACTGAAAGGTAGCCTACTATCATAGCCACCTCAAATACAAGGCCCCGGCCTACGATATTGCAACGTCGCAGCGTAGGCCTAGAATCTAATACATGATTGGTAAAAAAGATTTTTAAAAATACCAGCTGATCTTTTCCACCAATCATGTATTAGATTCTAGGCCTACACTGCGACGTTGCAATATCGTAGGCCGGGGCCTTGTATTAGAGTTGGCTATGCTACTATATACACAATATAATCCGTACACAAAAACCAAACTAGACCGGACAAAACTAGAAATTAGAGATAATAAAAGGTAGCCTACTATTTACAAGTGGATCCGTACACAACAGTGACAGTGAAAATATAATCCCCATACGTTCTAATGGGATTATTCATACTGGCTCGGCCGGGCTGAGTGGAAACAGTCCAATAACAACTCATGGAAAATATATTCTCACTGTCACTGTTGGGAGCGGATCCAGCTCAAGAGATTATAATACATAAGATTAGCTGTTTGAGTCCAGAGATCGTCATTATTGATGATAAATCCATCGATTCTCTTCTAGCTCAGGTAGTCCTTGACTTCCACAACATCTGTGAATACATAAAAATATGTGTTAAATTATGTCATACATAATAATATGAATATCGGGACACCGAACTTCGCTCGTTATTTATTTATTGATAAACAGAACTCGATTCTTTAAAATGATCGGGGAAGGACTAACAGGAACAGCCTAAAACTGTTTCTACCCCGATTTTTTATTTATACAATATAAATAATAGTCCAAAAGTAGGATATGTTCCATACACTTGAATTCAGGTCCAATTTTTAGTCCAAACATTTGAAAACAGAAAAGTTCTAATTTAGATTGTTTACCGACCAAATTGAATAACAAAATAACACTCACTATTCACTTAAAACTGTAAAATAATGATTAACTTTGAAAATTATGATGAATTTGAAAGCATCGCGAGAATATGATTATTATTTTTCATTAATATATGAATAATTTGACCTTTGAAACCTTCAAGGTTTCTTCATCTTTTAGGTTGTGCTTATAAAAACCGATCAGAGAAGGCTTCTTTTCAAAAAAGAATGGTTCTCGTAAAATAATCACGATTAAAATTTAACCGGCTTTAGTGCAACCGGCACTCAGATTCATATCTCAAATCACTGACATGTCTTAAGGTGCGTACAGATTTACGCGCCGCGAGCAATTCGTTTTTAATCAGCTGATGCCAAGTTTCTTATATAAATGTATCTTGACGTTTCTGTACAGACACATATAATTATAATCAGCTGATGAAAAGTGAATTGCTCGTGTTCGCGGCGCGTAAATCTGTACGCATCTTTAGGTGGGCCGTCCACTAGAGCCGTTTTCGTCCGAACTAGCATCGGCCGAAAACTACCGAACGCGACCGAACGATCTCCTAACAAAGAAAGGAATAGATGCTCGTCAATTGCAACAAGTACAGGGCCGTGCACGGCCGTCTCCGGCCGATCAAGTTTTTGATCCGAATTGAATGGGATTTTCCGGCTCCATCCGGCCGAACTAACTAGTCAAGCTGAGACAACAAAGTGTTCCTAACCTAAAATTGTTTCACAGTCTTGTTTGTTCTTTGAAGTTGTTCTGTTTTATAAAGTTTCAACTATGGACAATGAAAAGTTGATAAGTTTGGTTCAAGAGCATGTTCCATTGTGGGATATGCGAGACAAAAGATATCATCGTCGTGATGTTCAAAGGAATCTGTGAACAAAGATTGCTTGATAATGAATAACTAATTTATTCATTCATTTATTCACAGACAATAGATACAATGCCGGTAAAAACAACAGGCATTCGCCCAAATCTGTTTTAAACCTTAATTTGGAATACACAATCTAGAGGTTATGTAAATGATAACTTTAATTTTTTTTTAAACATCTTCATTGCTCATAAAACAAAATAAAAAACTTATTATAATATTCTAGAATATAATATTATGCTATTTTACAAATAAATTAAAATTCACACACTATTTTGAGTCCAAAAAATATTTAGTGAATATTTGTTTATTCAATTTCAAAATCTCAATATAATCATTGTTTATGAAAATTTTTGGTGGCTATGATAGTAGTTGGTTCAATATTTATTCAATAGTTCAGCCGACTACTGAACTAGACTGACGTAAATGGTTCCTATGGACGACCGTGTTCGGCCTGATTAACGGCCGGCAGATTCGTCCGATCCAACGGCCGAACGGATCGGTTGAATACGGTTCCAGTGGGCGGTTACCTTAAGGTGCGTACAGATTTACGCGCCGCGAACACGAGCAATTCACGTTTTATCAGCTGATGCCAAGCTTTTTATATCTGTATCTTTTACCGTTTCTGTACAAATACAGATATAATTACCTGCTGAATGGTGAATTGCTTGTGTTCGCGACGCGTTAATCTGTACGCACCTTTACCAAGCATTGCTTGATTATGTAGTGCATTTCGACGAAATAAAACTAAGCAGTAAAATTCCTGCCGAAACAATCAGTAGATTACTGATTGTTCAGTTAATTTAATATTTATCGAAGTTTTGAAATGTCTATAGTGAGGTCCACGTTATAATGGCAGTGAAGAAAGATAGAAGAAAAACGTTGCCAAGTCTCTCCATTTTGCCACTGACTCTACACAGCTGTTACTCAATTCATCCCATTAAATTTAATCTAATAATAATTATCATTTCCTTGATAAAATAATCAATTAAATGTCAAATTAATCAGGAAAATATATTTTTTCATAATTTGATTCGAAAATATGCTTTCATAACTGAGATCAGATTTTTATTTTTATACAAACCTGAAATGGCGGCTAATTTAAAAATCTGGTGTGGTACACTCACACAACTTTCCTTGCTCATTGAACTAACTATAAGCCTCATTCTTAAACGAGAATAACATAATGACGATTGGCGGCAACATATTTGAAACTACGATCAGACTTCTGTATAAGTTATGTGTATAGTTGTTTTCAGAGTACTTTTTCCTCTGTGTAAATTGTGAAATTCGATATTTTTTAAAAGTCGTCAAAACAGCTGTTCTACAGATGAAATATCTCGATGTGTTCTTTTTATGAACTGCTCTACCTACCTACCTCATGCACGAGAAAGAGGCTACAAAGTCCATTTCTCAAGGATGGGGAGGATCCCTCATTAGTTTCTCAGAAAGGAGACTCATTCCAGTTAATAAAGCCGATAAATAACTATACAGGGTATGAATTTGAAAAAATCGGTCAAGACATTTTTGAGAAAACCATGAAAAACATGGTTTTTTAGTGATTATCCGCCATTTTTCTCAATAATATTACGGAGCTCCTGGAATTTTTCCAGAAATAAGACTCATGTCAGCTGATAGGGCTTATAAATAGCTATCCATGGTATAAATTTGAAGAGAATCGTTGGAGCCGTTTTCGAGAAAACCGTGAAAAACATGGTTTTTTAGTGATTATCCGTCATTTTTCTCAATAATATTACGGAGCTCCTGAAATTTTCCCAGAAATGAGACTCATGTCAGTTGATAGGGCTTATAAATAGCTATCCATGGTATAAATTTGAAGAAAATCGTTAGAGCCATTTTCGAGAAAAACGTGAAAAACATGGTTTTTTAGTAATTATCCGCCATTTTTTCCGCCATCTTGGATTGAATTTTATTGAAGTTCTTATTGTCGGGTCCTCATGGTATAAGGACCTTAAGTTTAAAATTTCAAGTCAATCGGTTAATTAGGAATGGAGTTATCGTGTTCACAGACATACACACACACACACACACATACACACACACACACACACACACACACACACAGACCAATACCTAAAAATCATGTTTTTGGACTCAGGGGACCTTGAAACGTATAGAAAACTTGAAATTGGGGTACCTTAATTTTTTTTGGAAAGCAATACTTTCCTTACCTATGGTAATAGGGCAAGGAAAGTAAAATGCTGTGATACAACAATCTGAATTTCAAAACAACAGAAAATAGGTTATTTAGTAAGTATTCGATTCCAATTTCTTTTTAAAATAACAGAAAAATAGAAATCCTATTTTAAATAAGTAATTTCAATGGAAATAATTCTGAAATAACCTTTCAATATTATTTATACCGGTACGAGGTCTAACCTATGCGTATAGGCTAACTGAAGCATGGATGAAGTCTACGATGGTTAGTATCAACTTTTAAAATGTCATTTCAGGTATTTTAATTTGTGTTTCTCATACGGTAATGTCTAAAAATTATTTCATTGTTTCAAAAATACATTTTAAATCAATTATACGACTTGTGTACTCAAATATTTTGATAGAATGAAGAAAAACAATGGCGGCTGAGAATTGTTTGTCAACTTTTGTACAGTCACCGTCAAAAGTAAAAATAAAATATTCTGGAAAACGGACAACATTGCAAAGCGAGAGAGAGATAGCGCTATTTGTTTTGTTGTATGATAGAAAAGGACAGCAACAGTATTGTCAATTGTAAACTGCCATTATAACGTGGACCTCACTATAAATGTAGAGCTGCGTACAGACTAAGGGTGTGATCACATTGAATGCGTAGCATATCACTATTTATCTATAAAAGATTCATGAGCTGACATCATAGAAAAATTCTTTCTATTAATATTACCTATTACAATAGGTAATAACAATAGAGAATACTGCCCGTGAGCCGGTGCCAAATACTGTAATAAGGTAAGTTGATCACAGGAATAATCTAAATAAGGCTATATTACCTCGGGAGCACTGTAGCTCCTCAATACTGGAGACTCCTCTTGGTCTGGATATCCTCCAATATCTGCCTGAGTTCCTCATCCTCGAATCGGCCCTCCAGACTGGGAATGAGAGCCTTGGCCTCCTCGGGGGTCTCTGGACACAGATTCGCGATCGACGCCAGCTCGAATTTGTGCAACTTCTTCTGGGTCAGCAGGTTCCGAACGGCCGCTATCGTTTCCTTCAAAATAAAATCAACAATAAATTTTGTTTCTCTCAAAATTATTACAATTTGAATAAACTTTTTATAAAAAAGGGTGATGACTCTCATATACAATTCACGTGAGAAAACCTGTCTATCTAGCCTACAATACAATATCTAGACAATATTACCATAGAGAAATGATGAGAAGATTTTTTGTCAACTCAAGGCGATAACTGTCGACTACGGACTATTATAACTGTTTTGTCGAGGTGAGTGTATTGAACGGCACATTATGAGAGACTATCAGCTTCACCAAAACAACTACTAGGACTATCGGCTTCACTTAACAGTGAAATTTGCAACATAAACGCCCTATACCATGGGATATCTTCTTATGCGATCTTTTATCTATGATATTACGGGTCGATGCCAAACGACAGTCGATGTCCTGCGACAGTCGAGGCCAGCGACGACAGAGACCTGCGACATTTGAGGCCAGCGACGGTAGAGAACTCCTGAAAAAGAGGCCTCAAATGTCGCCTTCGTTAAGCAACAGTTGAGGCCTCTTCAACTTTTGTACAGGCCCGACAGTCGAGACCTGCGACCGTAGTGAACTCCTGAAAAAGAGGCCTCAAATGTCGCCTGTGTCAGGCGACAGTTGAGGCCTCTTTAATTTTTGAACAGCCCCGACAGTTGAGACCTGCGACCGTAGAGGCCTCAAATGTCGCCTGCGTCAGGCAACAGTAGAGAACTCTTCAATTTTGTACAGGCCTCGACTGTCGCGCCCCTGTCCTTGTTAGTACTGTACCTTATCTTTGGATTCGCGGAATCGTTCAGTGTAGGTGTCGTACTTCTGGAAGACATTGCAGTCCAGTTTAGGCCTATAGGTTTACTAATTTATAAATTATTTACCAAGCTACTAAAAGAGCAATATTCCTTAGAGACGAATCTACGATTCTAACCACACGGCTGCTATTGTTTGCTGTAGATTTCTATATCAATATACTTATAGACTAAAGAGGAATAGACTACAGCCTTCAAGGGCCAAGCCACACGAGTCGTTTTTTCAGTCGGCTTGAAAGGACAGGAAGCTCTCCGATTGGCTGATTGGTTAAGCGTATCTTGTGAGCTTCCAGTCCAGCCAGCCGGAGAGCTTCCGGTCATGTCGTACCAAACTGAAAATACGCCTCGTGTGGATGGCCCTAATACAGCCATCAAGCGACTAGGATCGCAGTCATTGCTAAGGAGATGCACCTCAAGGGCCGAGGTGTTTTTGACATGCCTCGATACGTCAACCCAATTAACCAATCTGAGATCATCTTATTCTGTAAATACGCTCGTGTGGCTATGCCCTAATACAGCCGTAGAGCAGCTAGAATCTTAGAGTCATCGCATCTTAAGGGTCGAAACATACGAGGCGTTTTTTCAGATAGCATGACAGGTCTCGACACTCCATCCCAATCACCCAATCGCAGAGATTCCTGACCTGTCGTGCAAACTAGTCTAAATAAACGCCTTGTGTGTCAAGATAGATAACAGTTGAACATCGACATAGAAATAAATTTGAAATAAGCTATTGGAAGAACCCTAACATCAATAAAATATAAGGTAGCTAAGAGAACAAAATTTAACCGAGATAATTAATATTAGTAGTTTT
>NC_052511.1:2034434-2068276 GCF_014356525.2 Nilaparvata lugens
AGGAATGTGTATGTGTGTGTGTGTGTGCGGATGTGAGGTAGATTTGTAAGTTTTACTAAAATTGGATTACATTATAGGCTATTGTACGTATGATATTATAAATACTGATGATATAAGATGTCCAGTGCACGTCCACAGGGCGGCGTGTTAATTTAATGTGATAAAAACTCAAATGTTACATTTCATTAACTTTATTTTATAAGAAAAAGATACAAGATGAAGGCTGTTCAATATGTATATCTCATACTAAAAATAATACTGTGTATGTATATTGTATCTCAGCGTAATATTTGATTAGAAATGGCTGTTGAAATAATTATTATTCCTATTGCAAAGTTTGTTTTCGTTTCTTATTTTTTTAATTTGTTCAATTTTACACAGAAGTGTATCGCTAATTGTTTAATTTTGACTACTAAGTACTTGTTTTCCAATCAAATGACAAAAAATATCGAAAAAATGCTTTTCAAACAGTATATATATAATTATGTAGAGTATTGAAACGAATCAAAAATTTCTGCTAAAGTAGTATGTAAACAATAATTGATCGTCAGTTGCCTCAGTGAAGAAACATGCAATATTTTTTACCAAAAACTTACGATGAATATTAATAATAATAATGAGTAATTAATTGTCAAGTGTAGCCTAGTTGTTTGTTCGCGCGCATGCGCATAACTGTTTTTTACGTTTGGTCTGAAAGTGTCTGTTGATGATTATGATGATGATTGAGATAAATAAGAAGAAATGCATACCTCTGTGATCTCCCCCACTCTTATCTCTTGTCATCTTAAACGTATTATCAAATAATAAGCATAATAATTAGTAAGCATATAATAATATTCGAAAGCCATCCTTTTTTGTTTTTTAAATTATTAATGTAAACCACACGATCTTACAATCAGATTGGACTGAGTGTTATAATAATTAATAATCTACATATTATCATTAATATATCTATGAATATCATGAGGAGCAATCTACTATATCAATGTGCTCGATTTTAATCTTTTGAGAAAATTCAAGTATTAATGGTTTTTTTGTATGTGGAACAGTCCGCGCAAGCTTTACTAGGAAGATTCCAAATTTGATTTTTGTGATCAAGAATGTATTTTTTTGTTTTAATTTTGTATTGCATTTCACAATATTTTATCTTTTTATTTTAAAACGGCCCCCACGTAAATCACTGTTTTGAACAAAAACGTTGGGAGTTGCTTTAAGCAAATATTCTCTATTAGCCCACAATAATCATCTACTTAAAATTTGAAGGATTCAAATACTTTTCGTTTTGTTTTCAGTTTTATTTTATTTTAAATTGTGTTGTGAGTGAAATTTTCAAAATAGCAATGTTAAGTGCCAATGTTGAGTAGAAATTAATGTACAAACCCGTAAATTTATATCACACAACCAGTCCATAAAATTTAAAGATTCAAATTTGAAGCGCGGAGGTGGCATACAGTGTTGACCACCATATTATTGAATTTTAAATTCAATTTAAGTTGAAACACCACAGTTGAATTTTTAGTTTGAATTTTCCTCTCTTCTGAATGCAATGTAAAAGTGCCACTCGTATATTATAATATACAAACTATTATTAAACATTACTTTTAGCACATGAATAAAAACTACTATAGGACTTATTATTAGATATTAATTTTTAATTGTTGTCTCATTGAAAATCTATCTATTGTGTGTTGTAGTAGTGGAACGTTTCTTATTTTTCTAAAAGTTGAAGCAAAGTTTTGTAGAGATTTCTTGAACATTTTTGTAGGTTACTATCTAAGCCAAGACTGGAAGATTGAGAGCAGACAATGTTACTATATCTATATCTGTCAACCGTTTTGTGTTATTGTTATCAATTATTTAGCTTTTTATTTATTATAATAGGTTTTTGAAACTGTATTAAACTTTTTTCGTAAACTGAGTTGTAACCTTTTTATTTGTTCATTCTCTTACTTGACCTGGGTTTGATTCCAGGTTAGGCCTGGCATTTTTATTTTTTCTACCACCCTTGCACAAGCCTAAGGCCCGCACACATACATCGGTGTTTGTTCGTACGATATTTAGCCGTCTTTATAAATGCTATTAGATTAAACAGAACTTGACTAACATCATCTGTTTAATCTAATAGAATTTATAAGGACGGTAAAATACCGAACGAAAAAAAAACGATGTGTGTGTAGCTAGCCTAAAGCTTTTTTTGGGTTGAATTAAATGCTGCTCTAAAATTTTCTTTCCTCTTGATTTTGTATCATTTCAAACAATTGCTTCTAATCGAACTTCCTAAGTGAACAGTTTTGACAAATTTTTAGAGCTTGAAAGCTCTAAATTGTATTCAAAACAAAAATCGAAGTCGATTCTTTACTAAGTTTTAATTCTGGAAAAACTTCATTCTGATGGAATATTTTTATTCTTCTTTGAAAAGACCAACCCAGTAATTCTTATTAGTTAATTACTGTAATTAAACTATTTATTTTGAGAAATTGGTTTGTTCAAAATTATTATTTATCGATTAGTTGGGATGGATGTAGCTATTTGTCTGCTTCAGTCTGTACAGCACACAATATCATCCAAAAAGCATCAATGTTGAAAGTGTTTAAATTTAAACTCTCTAGGGAAGTAACTTAAATTTCTGATAAATTATCAAAAATTGATGAAACTGGAACGAAGACGCAATATGTATTATTTGACCAACAATATGTACTCTGTGATCCCATGATGTGTTCTTTGTTGTGTGTGATTATAACGAGTGCTGTGTAGTAGTAAAATATTGTAAAAAATTGAACAATTTATAAAAAAAAACGATCAGTTTCGATTGAAGTTACACAAAAAGAAACGAAAAAACAAGTAGAAATAATTTAAGATACATTGCTTGCCTCCCCGCGCTCATATTACATCAATAGTAGTTTGAAGATTTAAAAAAGTTTGTGTAAAACTGCAATCTATCTCTGTCGTCCGTCGAAAACTGCATTATGCAGTTGTATGCATTCCAAGCGAATGCAGTTTAGGTGCATTTAAATCAGCGCTACAACCATTCAAGGCGGAAAAACAAAAAGCTCAATCCTATTGTTAAACTTACTCTACTATCTTGTCAATCATTATTATCAGTGTAGGCCTACGAACAGTTTTAAGGTATTGTGTGTAAAGTTTCTTCGTCCTATCTCTCTTCAATATTCTTTAGATTAGCCTCTTAGAGATTGTTTTGATCTGACCTAACTCTTCTAAAGACTGTTGATCATTTCGTAAGGTATTGTAGGATGTCGTTTCTCTCTCTCTCAAACAACTACTGGATCTTATCTTTCTTCTCTTTCCAAAAACATAGTTTAGCCGAGTATATTGCAGCAATTATTCACGTAGCGTTACAGCAATATTTATTGTGATAAAATTCCGAAAGTACGTGTATCTGCTCACCCGTCTATACAAGTACGTGATCAGTCCCCGCCCATAACGAATCAATTTTTTTGGGAGAATAATGTATATTTTCGTGTGTAATAATGTCTAAATTTCTATTGTGTCTATGCCGCCGAGGTGAAAATATCAATACTAGGAATACATAGTATATGTTTTTATAAATATAAACACCACACCCTCTACCAATCAGTGTAAGAAACTGCAGGGTTTCTTTTAATATTCTGCAAAAAATATCTCAAGATGGCAATGATTTTTGAAAACTATGGATGCGCTAAAATTGTGATTATACGTGTGTGTATTTGTAGTAGAAGTTCATTCGTTATCTGTAGGTAAAGTCGTGTTTTTTTAGAATAAAATACAATTTTTGCCGCTGATTGTAATAATTATTGTAGTTGACAAAATGAATTATTGTAATATCAAACCCCGTTTTTGTAGAAGACAGATGATGATAACACCACATTTAAAATAATATTGAACAGGATGTTTGTAGTAGTATTTTGAGATGTGCATTTACAGTGTATTAAATGTTGTAAAGTCTGAATTTCTCACAATTTTCCAAATAATCTTGAGATGATTTTGAAAGTGAATCATCTTAAACTCAGTTGATCAGTCTTCTTTAGTAGTATCTCTTCTCGATAATTCCTTCCAATGTGTTCTTGTTTGTCAGAATTTATTACTGTCGCTTAATCTTGGATTAACTACTATTAATCTTGGATTAACTGCGATTAATCGTGAATCAACTGTTTGCGATTACTTATCTTAATCTCGATTGTGATGAGTTATGATCCTGATCAAATAGTCTCTTATGTGATCAGTCCATGATTCTGGTCGCTTAATCTCTGATTAGTTCATGATTCTGGTCGCTTAATCTCTGATTAGTTCATTATTCTGGTCGCTTAATCTCTTGATTAGTTCATGATTCTGGCCACTTAATCTCTGGTCAACTGATTGTGATCAGTTTCGGCCGTTAGCTAACCAACGATCAATGTTTTAAGACATTCATTCCCGTTGAGAAATTTCAAAACCTTGAATAGTTAGTTTTCTTCCATCATTTACTTATTGACAGTATGTGAATAATAACTAAGTTAGGTAACTCGTTGTACTCATATGATACATACGCTTGTTGTTACATGAATTATCATTATTATTTAAGTAAAGTTTAATTAACTATCGGTTTGATTTAGTGGATAAATTGCTGAATGGACAACTTTTCACTGAGTTGTTCTACTGTAATGTGATTGTAGGTTAAAGGACTCACAAATCATGTACAAAATGTTATCTCATAATTGATTGATTATTATTATTAATTACAATTACTACTGAAGCAATTATATCTATATTGGTTGAATTTAAGTAGTATCCTCCACCCTGAAGGAGTGGGAATGAATGTATATATATAGTGAGATATAAAACTAGTGTTTTAATCTCGTTCAGTGTTTAAGTGATAGGTTTTAAGAAGTATTTATAGGGTTTTTGGGTTTTCATTAGTTTAATTTTTATTATACTGTTATTTTTATCACAAGAGAGATAGTTGATACCAATTTATTCAGAACGGACGAAGAAGGAGATGTTTTTGTTTTGCTATTATGTTTGAGTTTTTCATCCTGTTAGTTGTAAGTGAATGTAATGTTGTTTTCATTACTGCACTAAACGAATAAATCATCCTAAAATTCGAGTGAAATGATTATACTGGGACGTATGAAACTAACTAAATCTGGCGGGGTCAGAGAAGTTATTTCTAAAAACAAAACTTGGAAATTTGTTGACTGAATGCTAAAAAATGACAGACTGCAATGCAATGCATTTTGTATTGGCTTGCCTATATATAACGTGTGTGTATATATAACACACTATACCACCTCTTTGAATCTTGGCTTATAATCAGCATTAATGTAAACAAGTATATCCTCCAACTAAGGTGCTCATCTAAAACTGTTGTAAACGATTACTTAAAGAAATCTGGACAAAAAACGAATAACATTTTCAAGCGTAGTATCAAACTTAGTAGACTCGATCTGTATAACTACTAAATATATTTTTCCATTTTATAAATTCTTGAACTAAAGTTTAAACTAGGTTTGAACTAGAGTTAATTTAACGGGTTTCTCATCACTAGGTGGTGTTCAACAATGCGTATATTAAAATAATTTCTGAAAATGTTGCAACAAGGTTGCCAACCCAATTAGTATGAATTTATTATTGTTGACATGTGTGTGTGCGTGCGCACTAGTGTAAATGTGCGTGAGTGTGTGTGTGTGTATTGATGATAGCAATGCATTTGTTTCCAAACCTGGGAAATAATCATAATAATAGTCAGTAAGATAGTGATGTAAGTTGGTATTCGAGAGAGATTTAACTTTTAGATTTTGTAGTAGTAAAATATTGATGAGGAAATTCATTCACATCTTCTGTAGCCTGTAGTTGATTTGGTATGTAACTAAATAATGTTGAGAAGTAATTTTTGAGATCATAATACCCCCTACTGTCTCTAGTGCAATTTGTTTCAGTTACTTAGTGTCTAATCTAGTTTTGTTTTAGGTAATTATTTTTTAATTATTGTGAGTTTATGTACAAGAATGTTTCCATTTTGTAACCTATTAGACTGGTACATTTGACTAAACTATTTTACTTTAGTCTTCATCTTACAATCTTGTTTCAGTTATAATTATTATTAGTTTCTCTTAGTTTGCTGCATCACAATAATTACTAAGTTTTGTGGGTATTTTTTTCATAAAAATTTGCTCAATTTAGGTGTGTGATGTTGATGATTTTGTCTAAATTTTGTTGTCAATTTCTGTCTATATTTTGTAGCCTATTGATTGTGATGATTGGGCATTGGCGCCTCATGTAATCTTACCAACATTTTCAAGCTTCTCATTCGCAACTTTGGGTATAACAATTGTATCATATTCATTATGACAGGGTGTTTTAATTGATTAATGGCACATTTTAATCTACGAAATTAATTCTAATTGATTGAATTCTAATCAACGAACCTGCCTGACTAATGAGAGAGGGTTTGATTGCTCTCTCATTCTCTCTCACTCTCACACACCAATCAACCAGGCCTGCAATTTTTCAAATCAATAAAATTCAAATTTCGAATCTGGTAATCGCAAATGATGATGATGATGATGATTACGGTTGTGATAAGATGACTTCGACAAGAAACCGGATAAACACAAAAAAATTGTTGCGGTCATTCAGTGCCTTTTGAGGGAAATACAAACAATTTGAGTGCAATTCAATAACGTGTTCAGTAATCAAAGTAATTTTAGAGACTAAGTGAGTAACATTTTCAAGGTTTAAAGCCGAGTAAATTCCAAATAATTTAATAATATTCATATCTAGTGAGTGTGTGTTTGTGTTGAACTTCTGAGATTTTTGTTCTCTCTAGGTAGTTGTAAAGTAAGACTTGGTCGAAACTACGGTACACTTTTAACTTTTTATTTATAATTATTGTTTGATAGATTCAGAGGTGCACTGTTCGAGTATGTATGACTTGAGTGAGTGTATGTTGGGTATGTTGGACAGTGCATTCGACTGATAAATTTGAGTTTCCTTGATAGTTAGGTTATGATCAACTACTCCAAGATACTACTGCCATCCAGAATAGTCTTAGATTAATGTTATTATGTCTGCCAGTGTTATCATGTAAACGTTCAACGGTATTTTGTAACAGAAATACGGTGTGTCTTTTCAAAAAGTTAACAGCTTTCCTTGGCAATAAATGAAAAATATCGCTGTGTTTTTGAATAATATGTCTCTCAAGCTAGTCAGTGTTAATGATGATAATTTTTGAGAATCAGCCCCGGATAAGAGCAATGTGGTAGGGGGTTTATTGGTACAAATTTCTCAAAATCTTTGATTATTATCATTTTGTACTTCAACCCCCTCCACACTTCTAGACAGAATATTCGAATCATGCTTTATCGTAATCAGTAAACTTGAATTTAGTTTATTGTAACCATCTCGTTGTTGCAAACTGAGGCCTTAATTAATTATTAAGTATTCGAATTCATTAATGAAACTCAACATTCCTGTGTCTATTCAATTTATGTTTTAATTTTTCTATGTTTATTGAATCACGTTGTGTTCAATTCGTTTAGCAAATTTAGCAGAATAATTGCAACTCTAAATTTCGTAATGATACTTGATAGACAAATTAATCTCATTTCTGGTCTTATTAGTGAATTATATAATATGATAGATGTTAGAAGAACCCATTCTGTTATTCTATATATTTTCTAAGCTAGATGTAATCATTGTGAGTTACCAAACGAATGGGTTATCATTAACGTTAGTAATTGTCGTTGAAAAGTAATTTAAATCTATAATTGAAGTTTGAACATTTGTTGAACCTCGCTAGGCCTATCAAATATAAGTCATCTTGAAAAGAAAAATCAGAATTGATTTTGATTTCTGTTAAACCAAGAGATATTGGTTAGCAGATAGGCTTCCAAAACTTTGGATATATCATGAATGAAACTACGGTCTGTCTAATCAGTTGAGATATTCTAAAGGTAGTCTAATGTTTTTTGAACGTACAGTATTGTTGAATTCAAAATGCATTGTAGATTTGAATTTTATTATAGGAGATTTCTTGCCAAAATTAATGTTTATCAAAAGAAAATCTTAGATATTCTTATTAACGGTCTATAATCCGTTGTGTTTGAACGCATATTAATGAAATTGATTGATTAATTCATTGAACTCGTGGAATAAATACTGAAACATAGCTGGGCCAATTAACTTTTAATTATCAATTTCTTTGAAAAATTAAGTCAATTGCGAAATTTGAATAAATAAACGTAAACTTCTGTAGGTTCTCAGTACTCCGCCTGAACAAATTTAGAATTTATTCAAGTGATAGATTTAACGGGACCATGTGTGTTGCTAAAAAACACACATTTTAATACATTTTTTCTCAAACAACATAATTTTGTGTTCCTATTAACTAGGGCGGTGTCAATTTTTTTGTTGATAAATTAGAAAATGTTAGCAGCACAGTCTTCCCTAATTTAGAGAAAAAAAATGTCCGAGTCAAAGTCTTTCTTTAACATATTATATTTGTATATGTATTCCAATATAGTACAAGTTAGTGAGTGAATTAACATAACATTCTTTCTGTAATGTAAACGAAAATGCGCTACCAAATAATTATAATACTACTGTGGTACATGTATTGTTTTGTTACATCATTCACCAAATGATAATTAAATAAATTTTATAATAATTACATAAATTTATGTAACAGCGATTCAAATTTGACAAACTTGTTTGTTGACTGAATAAAGATTAATACTCAATGAGTTGAAAGAAAATGGAGAACATTGACAAAAAAAAATTGAAAAAGTATTGACTAGAAATGGGAGATAGGTTTACTTTGGATAGTTTCATCTCTCTCTAAAAAAAATATCAAAAATCCTTCAGCTGGTTCTTGGTGAACAAAACGCTTACTTACCAAAACCATGTTACGAATTTAACAATTTGAAATTTGAAAAAAATTCAACAGTTTATTTTTCTATTACCAATTAAGATACTGTTGATACTAATAATAACTAAGAGTATAGTTTTTGTTTTTGTTTCCCAGTACAATATTGTTTTGTCACTAGGAATTGTGTAATTTTTAAAGAGAAAAATAAGTAAACTTATCATTAGTATTTTTAAAACAATGTGTGGATACATTGATCGCCTATATAAAGCAATTGCCATAGTAAAAATATTAATATTTTGTCTGTTAGTTGTTAAGATGTAAGATTAGTCGTGGTTTGGGGTTTCCCTAAACGAGTGAAACATTTCAATCTTCTGTATTATCTCTCGAATACCAACTAGAAATAATGTATGAATATGTGTGTATTTTAGGATTAATCATGTACGGGTTTTGAATGAATGCGCTGGACATTAATAATTATTTCCTCCTATCGAAGACTGTTGGCACGTTTTTTAAAACAAACAATAAATTATTCTACTAATAAGTAGTTCATCTCAGTACAAGCTCTATTTATAATAATACGGTAATAATAATAATTGTGAAACGAAAAACCTACAGACTAGACAAGATCTTCCGAACTGCTTTTGGGATTTAAAAGACATTGAACATTGTAACATTGCCTCTACTTAGCGACACAAATTGACGAGCGAATGTGTTTGTGAATGAAAATAAACAGAAAAAACTATGGATGAAAAATGATCATTACTATATATTATATATTGACATGTTTTCTAATCTAATTGTTGTGATACCCTTTCATGTTGAAAATCTGTGTGCTTAATAAAATCTATATATATATATTAACTTAGTGAAAAAAGAAGTAAAGTAACTCCAAATATCATAATTTAAATTACACAACATAGTCATTAATGGTAATAGTTATAGTATGAAATCTATCTTTACTACTTGTTAGAGCACTTGTGTCTGTGTATTTATATATATTATAATAATAGTGTAATAATTGGACAGAATATAATACTACACCTAAGGTACCAAAATAGTTTAATATTTGTATTATGTGTAGGGTAAATTTCTGATACGGTTGATTGCTTATTTTATAAACTTGTACAAGGGTTGACACAAATGTAATATGTCTTTTTATTCGATAAACTATACAGTATATAAACTTGCTAAATAATATTAATTTACAGTAATAAATTATACAGTGAGAGTGTTGAGATTGTTGCATTATTACAGATATTTGGCAATTTATCGATGTGCAAATAGACAAAAAAGCTTCTTCAATTACATGGCAATAAGGTGAAGTGATTCTCTTTTCCAAAAAAAAATGTTTGGAAGATTATTCTTGGGTCATCAATTTTTCCTTTTTATGTCATCAATGCTTTCTTAGAAAAGTCTTTGTGCCGGTTGCACAAAAGCGGGTTAAAATTTAAACCGTGATTAATTCCACGAGAACCAATCAGAGAAGCCGTCTTTTCAAAAACGCCTTCTCTGATTGGTTCTCGTGGAATTAATCACGGTTAAAATGCAACCGGGTCTTTGTATCTTTTTGTGTACCTCATTGCCTGCCAACAATACTGAAATAAGCATATCTTCACATCGTTCCTCTTTTATCTTGTAGTAGTGTAAAGGGGTAATTAGCTGAACATTCATTTTTATAAAAATCCACTTTTATATTGTTTAAAATTTGAAACATTTCCCGAAATTCAAGTGATTGTCTTTGTATTTCAAATGTAGATTTGATTTTGAAAGAAATAAAATTTTCAAATTTGAAGACCGGTAGATTATTTTTATTACAAAAAATGTTTGTGATTATCTATTCCCCTTGTCAATGTTAATTAATTTCCCCAACTTTGATAACTCGAATAAAATGCTCATCTATTTTGAAAGTATTATTAGTGTAATGTTTAATTATAATTATTTAAACGCTAAAAAATTCAATGTTGATAGAAATTAGTTTGCTATAAATTTGAGAAAGTCATGGTGGATCTCCAATGAACTGTCAGGTTGTGTTACGAAAATACACGTGAAAAATGCATGAAATTTGTCTGATTATCTATTATTATTCAATAATGAAAAAACTGGACTGTCGTCGTTTAGGTACCGTATGTGTTAGATGTTTTATGTATTATACATAGTATATACATATGTATTCTAGTTTATCTTATGGCACAATGAGAATATTATAATAGAACAACAACAAAATACATGAAAGGCCTAATTTGAAAGCTGTGATGTGCCACCCTTACCACTTCTCTATTTATTTTCTCACCCCGATATAAAAAAATCTAGGCAGAAATCTCCTTTCATTTTATCTAGCAGCAATAAATGTGTTTGTAATTTTCACAAAAACTTCTAAATTTGTTGTTACCATAGTCATCTCTGAAGAACAAACAATTCTAACGGTTGTGTAGTGCCTGTATACAAAGCAAATAATACCAGTGTTCCATTTTTAAATAAAGACAAAATCAAAGCGTTCGTTTTATAAAGAGTATTATAATTATTAATTACATTAAGGGTAATGACGATTGTTATGATGTAGGAGTAAGTGATTGTAATAATATTGAAAGTGAAGTTGATATCAGCGAGTGATTTTGTGCCCATTCTGTATAACATGATTCTGACACTATTTTCAAAGTTAATTTGTTGTTATTTCGCTGTTAGACAGGTATCTAAAAATAGACTTTTGAAGATTCTCTTGTAAGAAACTAACATACAAGCTTTGTTGAAAAAATAGACAGGCATCTTAAGGTGCCTACAGATAATATACGCGCCGCGAACATGAGCAATTCACTTTTAATCAGCTGACTATATCTGTATTTTTACAGAAACGGTAAGATACAAATATAAAAAGCTTAGCATCAGCTGATTAAAAGTGAATTGCTCATGTTCGCGGCGCGTATATCTGTACGCACCTTTACATGCTTTTTTGAAGAAGTTCAAAAATGTTTTGAAGATTCTCTTGTGCAAACTAATATACAAGCTTTGTTGTAGATAAAACAATTTGGAAGCTTGATTTAATTTTTCATCCTTATATGGTACCTGGTTTGAGTTTAATTTCTATCAATTTTTTTCATCCTAAATACACTGATGTGATTCCTCCTCACATGAGTTATGAAAGTCTGTACAATTACGCTTAATTACATACACAAACTGATAGGTCATATTTATGACAATCGGTAGAAGTTTACTATTAATTTTTGTCTTTTTTTATAAATATAAATTCAATGCAATCCGACCTGAATTAATTTTGTCTAGTCTGGGAACAATCAGGTGATTGATTTTAACTCGCGTCTATCTTATCAGTGCTGAAATAGAAAGTGAAGAGCAGTCTTTAGTAGGGTATTTTTAATGTGAATAATATCATGAAGAGACCTGTCCCCCACTACGCTTATATAGAATTCCGTTGAGACTTATGGATTATAGTCTATAATGCTTGAGATGTGTGTGTACTGTATGTGTGAGAGAGAGAGAGTGCGCGCGCGCATTACATTATAGATAATAATTATTTCCACCTTATACGTATTGGAACAAATATGTGTATAGTGATGTATTGTCGTGTCTTAAAATTCAATAAAAATAAAGTTATTGATTTTAGCGGTCGCATTGCATTGTCAATGACAAAATTTCACATAACTATATTATTATGAAAATGATATATATATTGATATGAATGTGATCATTAATGGTTAATGAAATTTATCAGTATATATTAATAAGTGGTAAATTAATTGTGTTTAAAGTGCTTTTTTATTATTAGAGAAGAAGTTATGGATTTGTCTATTTGATTGATGATACCTTTTGTCTATTATTATTAAATTAAGACCAGAATGCATTCTATTCAATAAAGGATGTCCGTATTGTATATGGTGTTGATCATTTAATGCAATAATATACCCTGATCCTTCCCATGTCCTCGATACCTACTTTTTCGCCACACTGCACAGAAAGCAGCTGTTTTCCAGTCCCTACGTATATCTGAAAGACTCTGTTTGCAGAAGACTCTCGCCTGACGTCAGAACAGGTTTCTTTCGGCTAAGGCCGGAAGAGTACCCTTTCCGGCCGCTTTTTGAAAATGTGTTTGGACAACTGCGACATATGGTGCATTGTGTTCAGGAGGGTGATATCGGAAATTTCCACCCCACATTGAGTACCCTACGACGTCTGGTTCTTGAGATATGAGACATCAAAGTCCCCCCCCCTCATAAAACATTCTTATTCAATTTATTAATCTTATATAGCTGATGCCAAAAAGTTAGGCAGCTTCGTGGGTCACATGGTGTAACCTACTCACAGCTGATGCAATGCACCTATTTATTGTCTCTTTTGATTTAAAAATCATCACCTAAGCCAAGCTAGATGACAACTCTACTTGACAACATCAGCTGTTGGAACGCACAAGAGACCCACGAAACCGCCTAACTTTTTGGCGTCAGCTATACCTGTAGTGTGGCGAAAATATCGTACGCGACTCTCTCAGAAAGGTGTGTTTACGGTATTCGGATAACATATTTCCGAGCTCTGCAAGCCTCGCCCGGGAAACTATCCTCATACCGTAAACACTAACTTTCTGTGCTTGTAGCGTAATATACTATTTTGCTTTACTCATAAATGGAAGATTTTGCAGAAAACTATTTGAAATTATAATTTTCTACACCAAGTAATACCATAGATTAAGGATAGCACAAGAAGATATCACATGGTATAAGGCGTTTATGTTCCAATTCGCCTCAATGTTAACTCAAGCTGATAGTCCACGTACTTCTTTTTCGTGGATCTATACGATACTGGTAGTCTCTTATACTGTGACGTTCTTACACTCTCACCCGGCCATGATAGACAGAAATCGGCTTGAGTTAACAAAAAATGGTTGAAATTTAGAATGTAGATACTCTATAGGCCATGGGATATCTTCTTATGCTATCCTTAATCTATGATAATACTTCCTTGGAATATAGCGAAATATTTCGCTAAGTGGCAAATATCATACAAGCTTTTTGTGATCCTTGGTTTTTAGCGAGAAATTTCATAGATAAAAATAGCTCAAACAGTAATAGAGGTAATGCATCTATATTATCTTCATTGTTAATACTAGTATCTGGCTTCCATAACACTACTTTTAATAGTGTGAAAGTAAATCTTGAGTGATAGTGTAAAATTTTAAAAAAATTGAAAATTCATTCTTGTAGGTTTCTAGTGGATTCTAGATGAACCTTCCATTGTTAATATTATCCTATCTTTTTCCCATATCACTCATTTTATAGCAAGCAAAGTATAAATTATTATTGATGGAATGAATGCAATTGATATAGTTTCTATTGCATTAATACAATAATTATTAATTGATTACTTTTTGAAAATAATTAAGGACTGGAAATTTGTGAAGTGATCAACCTATAAAACTATTTGGGACTATGTGTAACCCTATCTAAATTTGGAGAAGAATTGCACAAGGTTACCTTACTTTTTCTCTCCCTATCATTTTGATGATGTACTTATTGTATGAATCAATAAATAATAGTATGGAATTTAATGAGAATACTACATTTTATATAAGTATATAATGAATTATCGAGTTGAACTATTTAGGTGCGTACAGACTTTCGCTCTGCTCCGCAACCGAACGTCACTCCAGCAGAGCGATTGATGATCGACCGGGGAGCAACAGTGGTTCGACCGGGGAACGCGAGAAGATCTAACATCTTCCGTAACGTTCATGATGGGTGCGGGGGCGGAGCGACTGTGGTTCGATGGAGGAACGAGGGCGGAATGTGCTCGGTGCGGGTTGGAAGCGCGTATATGTGTACGCAGCTGTAGAAATTATTATCATGAGATGCGTACTTCAAATTAGCAAATATTCGGTAGCTTCATATATCAAACTCTTCAACTGGAACGGAAAACTCTGAGTTATAAAACGTTGTTGAAAGAGACAATGACGTCACAGCCAAATTTATGGTAGAAGGTAGAGTATTCTGAAGAAGAATCTTAAATTCAATTCAAAAGGTTCTCTATTACCGTACTCATAAAAAACAAATTAATATGATTTACAATCTATTCTACATACTCTTACAAGAACTCTTACATAAGAATAACATTTTTGTATAGGGTAATAAAAACTCAAGCAAAAAACAGTTAAAATTAAATCAAATGGAAAATGATCCCCAAAAAATCTCAATCCTATAGTTCTAATTATGATTGGGATTCATATAACTCATATGAGTGAATAACTCATCAGGATTAAATCATCAGGGAAGAGTCGTGAACAGACAGTAGTGTATCTGTCATAGTAAATTTATTTAATACCCTACTATGAATGACTGCCATAGTAAATACCCTACTATGAATGAGACTGCTGTTTTCATTTTCAAAAAATGACAATGAGATGAGTTTTATTAAAATCAGTTCCATACCACTTCTTCATGAAATGAGGACAGGCGCGGATCCACGGGGGGGGAAAAAGGGGAAATTTCCCCCCCCCCAAAATTTCGGCTTAAGCACTATATAGAATTGATTTTTCAACCATTCAAGTGAATATAAATATCTGTACACTAAAACTGAAAAATCATATTCTTTCATATTCAACCTGTAGAGAGAATTGAATATATTCAATATAAATATAAATATAAATATATAGTGTATAGAGGGATTGGAACTGATGGCTGTAGCGTTATGCTGTCTGATAATGGGGCTGTCAAGGAGATACAAAAAGTTGCTAAAAATGCTATAACAACACCTGCTATAACCATAAGTTGAAAATAGCATTTCAAAATGCTCCAATATAAAACTCATAGAGAATTCAGTGAGTGTTTTAAAAGAGGTGATCGCTTTCTTCTCATTTCAAAAAGAAATACAGCATTGAAAAATTTTCTTGGGAAGAAAATGACTCACCTATGTGAAACCAGGTGGACTGAGAGGCATGATTGAGTTCTTCAGTTCACAACCAGTTTACCTGATATCCTGGCTTGTACATAAAATTTCTGAGTGAAGGATAAAAAAAACCTCAGGCAAAGCATCCTTATTGATAACCGCCTTATGTACAGTAAACTAATAATTGGTTTATTTTGCTTAGTGATATCTGAGTTATCTCTGCCATTGAGTAGAATACTACAAAAAGAAACACTGGACCTTTGTAAGTCAGCCGAACTTCTAAATAGCCTTCTAGAGCTGTTGAATGGAGAAGGCAAAACAGTATTGAGTACTTCAATTGTGTCTACATGCAAGCCCAAGAAATCGCCAGGAAATTGGACGTTGAACTGAAAATCCCAAGATTATGTGGGCGTCAAACTCAACGGTCCAATCATCCATCAGCAACAACAGAAGAGTACTTTAGACTCACTGTGTATGTTCCAGTACTGGATAATATAATTCAGGATCTAAAGACAAGATTCACATCTGATGTCCTTAACGTATTCCACCTCCCCCTACTGCTTCAGAGGGAATTGTAAATACTAGTGTGCAAGATATGCAAAAATCAATTGATCCTATTATGAATAGATTTGGTTCAATAATGAAAGATAATCGTGACCTGTCTCCCGAAGCTTAATGCAGAAATGGCTCATTGGAGAAACAAATGGCAGAGATATAATAAGGAAGGGTTGCCATTACAACAAACGCTTTGAATGTCTTGAGAGAATGCGAAAAAGACATCTACCCAACGATCCATTTCTATTGAGAGTTTTGTGTACTTTACCTGTAAGTAACGCAAGCTCAGAAAGATCTTTCTCAACTCTGCGACTCTTAAAAACTTGGTTGAGGAGTACAATGTCGGAGAACCGTCTAGTAGGATTGGCCCTACTTTACATTCACCCGGTTAAAGTTATAGATCCTGAAAAAAATGTTGAGGGTTTGCCAAATCAGGGACACATAGAATAATTTTATAATTTTGCCTATCCTTGTAAATAAACATTAATAGAAACTTTGCTACGGTAGTCAAGAATTCTTTTTATTATATTACTGATTGCTTTCCTTATCACAATTACATAAATAATAACAGTTGTTATCATTAGCCTACAGTTTAGTCCTGGTTATTGATTTTTTTCTATTATAGGCCTAATAATTATTATTAGAAATGATTGCTTCTATTAAATTACAATCTGTAAATAGAAATTCACATAGAACAATCAATTTTCATTCAAATGAAGAGAATTATTGTAAATATGATGGCAGTATTAAACCTTTCGCATCATCACAAGTATGGTACTGTATATAGTCCTAGAGATTGTCTTCAAGAGAACAGTATTCACTTTAATTATATTATTATTGATAATAGTGTAGGAATATATTATAATAATTGTGTTTAACGTCGTCATATAGCATGATTATGCAATAATGAATTTTATGTGTTTATGAATTTTCAATATTTATATAATTCTTTAATAGACTTTTGTAAAAAAAATTAACCTTCAGAATGCTTATTGAATGAAAGAATAATATTGAAATTAAGTAATCACTATGCCATATGTTATGTCTAAATATTCAAATAGCGTATAAAAATGCATTGTTTTTATAAGAATGTTATGCTACCTATAATTTATATTGTATTGTGAATTGACAAGGTAGTATCGGATAATAGTTCCTTCATTATTGAATAGTACTAATAATCCTACCTTCACTGGAAAATTGGATTAATTTCTTCGCAATATAAACCTGAATTGAATTCCTACATGCATCTAGATTTTTAAACGGAATAGTTCATAGAATGTCATTGAACTAGAACTGATTATATATATTGTAAAATTATAATTACTGTATACCTATTGTGAATAATAGCCCATTTAATAGATGCATATACTATCTGCTGCTTGACTAAAGCAAGTCTGCAAAAACTTAATGTTCCTGTTTGAATAATAATCCTATTTCCGCTTCTAAGTTCCTAGATTGAAGACTCACTATCAAAGCTTGTAATTTAATTCAGGTAATCGGCTTGCGTTTTGTCAAATAATAACATATATCACAAATGAATTGTCTTAGCCTATCATGAATACTATGTTTTTTTATTTTGATTTTGAAAGAAGAGTTTGTTATAGTAGCCTACTGATCCGTTGAATTAATAAAATTTGCATATATTTTGCCTTCTTTTCTTCTGTTACATAATTTCCATAACGAAATTGAATTGTGAAATTCTGTTGTAATTTTTTATTAGTTAATTATGTTTGTTATCATGTCACAAATCAGGAAATACCGGAGATAGTCATTATATATGAATATAAATATGTGGTAAAATATATAGTGGAAAATGACTATATATAGTCATATATTTTTAGTATTTTAAAGTACCTAAGGAATTTCCCCCCCCCCAAAATCCGCTGCTGGATCCGCCCCTGAATGAGGAAGATATTTTATTGTAGAAGGCAATATATTGTCTGTTTTGAAGTATTGTTTACACTTTATTGTAAAAGACAGAGGATCTTGAATACTATTGAATATCGGGGCACCGAGCTTCGCTCGTTGTTTTTATTTATTGATAAACAGAACACAATTCTCTAAAATGATCGTGTTTATATTTTACAGCTGGTTTTACAGCTTATGAATTTCGGGGATGCGATATTTTGATTTTCCACAGAATTGCACACTTTTTACTATCCATAGACGACGAAAGTCTCAGCGGTTTCAGCCAAGGATGAATTATCCTTAATGTTGTTCAGCGAGTTTTCCCAAAGATGAGATCTAATGCAATCGAATTTTTATATCATAAACCTAACTATGTTCCAAATTTCGTGAAAATTGTTAGAGCCGTTTTCGAGATCCGTTGAACATAAATAACCAGATATAAAAATATAAATAGATATACTGAAATTGCTCGCTTAATATAATAGGATAGGGTTGCTATAATTTTCAAATAATATCAACTATAAATTATTTTTCCTATTAAAATCAGTTCCATATTACTTTATCAATAATGAGGAAGTCATAATAAAAAAGTATATCAATTGATTATTGTATTCTAAACAAGAATGAACAATCAATATTACATAAGATATATCCGTATCTTCTATCCTCTATATAGAAGGCAGAAAATTGTATCCCATCTTTCTCCAATCGGTGAAATTGACTCAAGAGGCAATTTGACCAAATGTTAAAATCTTTCATTCCTATTTCTCACCAGGGCTCACCTCACACAGAGCAAAGCTCGGTCCCCCGATATTTTTTAATAAGTTTAGAATGGAAATAAATTTTAAATTCCTCCTCCACATTCAATTTTTCACTATCATGTCCAAATTCTAATATTGACATATTATGTTCAATGCTTGTGTATTAATGGTTTGAATTTAGAAGGTGTTCAGCAAATGCTGATTTTTGTGTTGTATAATTCTTGGATTTTAGAGCCCGTATATGTTAATTAAATCTCCACTGCAATTGATTTTGTATACTCCTGTTATTTTTAAATATATTATCTTGATCATGTATTTTTGAGAACCTTTGTAACACATATTAAATGCATTGTTTCTAGATCTAAAACTTACATTGAATTTTGTTTTTGGAAATGTTTTTCTGTTAGCATTGTTCATTTTTGTACTATAAGGTATGCAAATAGATTATCTTTCAAATCTTTCATTACGGTACCCATTTCTCATATAAAACAGTATATCGTGACGGTTATCTGATTAAACCTCTCTATTCATTAACCTGGACCTCAGTAGAGTCTTATATCCCACGATAATACAAAAGATTGGTCTTTATAGCTCCTAATCCATATAAAGCATATTAACTCTGAGGTGGATAATAATTGGAATCTCTTGAACAAACCATATTCACCTAGACACTGTCTAGTCTCACATTCCGGTCAAGGAAACAAAATTCATTAAAATTCCAATCACACACGATTTGCTACAGTTTTCCATCACTTTTTTATATTATCATCATTATTTATTTACAACTGTGAATAGACTCCCATTGACTGTGGGAATATTAGTGTCTATTGTAGGTTAATGACTTATAGAACATAGAAAAAGGATAAATGAAGTTCAGTTTGTTACAGTAAGTTGCGATCTAATTAATTACTGTAGCAGCTTTAATAGTACAACTCAATATTGGTATAGGTTTTACTCACTGCTCTAAAAGGAGGTCCCAGTTTATGGAATAAGGTGAAGAGAAAGTAAGTAAGTGCAACCACCCCAGCGCCCCTGGCCCCTTGGTACCTAGCGCAAACTTGAACAAGGTGTCATAAAAATGTTGACCATCTTTGGAATTAGTAGCTGGGAAGGTTATTTAGTTTATAGTTTTTAAGTTCATAAGTAGAGTGGTAAGTTAATATGTTTGAACTGATTAAATTGTTGATTACTTTTACTATTCTCATTTAGGGCTTATCATGATTGAAATTGTTCTATATTTTGAATGTTATACCTTCTTCTTCATTTTGTGCCTATATTTGGTGTATATTCAGTTGATAGTATAGGCCTATATTTTTCTTCAATATCTATCAACTCAGTACAAAGAATAGTTGACCGAGGGAAGTGAGGTCTAAGATTCAAGTGGACGGTTTGGCATTTCTCTTTATGTTTAAATGTTTATATGTTGCGCATTTACGGCGAAACGCGGTAATAGATTTCCATGAAATTTGACAGGTATGTTCCATTTTAAATTGCGCGTCGACGTATATAGGTACAAGGTTTTTGGAAATTTTGCATTTCAAGGATAATATAAAAGGAAAAAGGAACCTCCTTCATACGCCAATATTAGAGTAAAAATCATACTATAGGATTATTCATCATAATCAGCTGTCGAGTGGATTATAAATTGCATGCCATGACGCATGCGATTCAATATCTCAATGTAACTTGGTAAAAAATTAGCAGCTGTGTAGACTATTAATTGCATGCCTCATTGAATACAATTTTTATGCACTATTAAATGAACTATTGATTGCGTGCAATAGCGCATGAAATTAATAACTAAAATGACGTAGTATTGTCTCTCGAACTTTCTCTGCTTTGATCTCGGGCTGTCCAGTTGCCAGTATGTTTTGAAGGAGATTAGCTATTGGTGTTAGCATTTTTACTTTCCTTGCCCTACTACCATAGGTAAGGAAAGTATTGCTTTCAAATCCATACCCTGTATAGTTATTTATTAGCTCTATCAACTGACATGAGTCTTTTTCCTGGGGTACTAATGGGGGGTCCACCCAATCCTTGAGAAATGGACTTTGTAACCTCCTTCTCGTGCATGAGATAGGTAGGTACACGGTTTTTACTTTTTCTTCTTCCATATACCGTGGGTACGGTAGGTAGAGCAGTTTATAAAAAGAACACAGTCATAGTCAAGATATTTCATCTGTAGAACAGCTATTTTGACGAATTTAAAAAAAATCATCGAATTTCACAATTTACATAAAGGAAAAAGTACTCTGAAAACAATTGTATATACACATATACAGTAGTCTGATCGTAGTTGCAAATATGTTGCCGTCAATCGTCATTATGTTATTCCCCTAAATTATTCTCGTTTGATAATGAGGCTTATAGTTCAATGAGCAAGGAGAGTTGTGTGAGTGTACCACACCAGATTTTTTTCTTATGCACTTTCAATATTATTCTTATATCCTGAAAAAGGACGAAGGAGTGAGTCAATTTTGTTGTCCAATGAACTTGACCTGTGGAAAGGTTCGAAGAATATGCGTTCAAAATTTGAAGCTGATTGATCAATTCTTGCGAAAGTTAATTGTAGAACATACACACATACGGAAGATTTTGACCTTTAGTAAGTCAAGTGAGAACTCACTAACGCTCGTTCAATAAAAATGTAATTAAACTTCCAAGTAGACCTATTGAAATAAATGTAAAATGAATAAATTTCTTCTGAAAGGTCCATACTATTCAAAAATATTAACTAAACTATATCGATGTTGAATCTGTATACCGTATTTAACATTGCAAAAAATATTGGTATAGAACAATATCATAATATCACTTAAGCCCTGCACACAAACATCGATTTTTGTTCGTACGATATTTTGCCGTCCTTATGAATTCTATCAGATTAAACGGAACTTGACAAACATCATCTGTTTGAATCATCTGTTTAATCTAATAGAATTTACAAGGATGGCAAAATATCGTATGGACAAAAATCTATGTGTGTGTAGCTAGCCTTACAGTACTATAATACAAATTTACAGTACATAATGTAGCATTCAAGTACTGTAGTGAGGTCCACGATAAAATGACAGTGGAAAAAGATAGGAGAACAACGTTGCCGATTCTCCGCCTCACCATTGCCTTCTATAGATAAAATAAGATTGAGTATTTCGAACAGGAATAAACAGCTAATATTACATATGATTTAGATGTGACATATGATTTAAATTACATATTAATTCCGATGTTATTATATTATAATTTTGCAAATTACAACGTTGGGTCCAGACAAGGTAAACTGGAAAAAGCTTCAATTATTCAGTTTTGGAGTGAATTTTACCTTTGTTGTGAACGAAATTTAAGCATGCATTATTCCCTGTAATATTGATCTCACAACTTTTTTTTATATCTGATCTTGAAGGTGTGACATAATTGGTAAAAAACCGTTCGCCTCTAATTTTTTGCTTTTCTTGTTCTTATAATTAGAAAACGTTGAAAAAACATTCTGATTATAAGCTTATAGAGCATTAAATTCTTTACAGGTTGATGTTTAATTTAACAATCATCGCTTGGACTATAAGTTATATTATACACTCTTCGCAGAAATCAATAACGGCTACTCTCTGTTTGAGCAATTTCCAATTTTCAAAACATTGCTTTTAAACATAGCGCTCTCAGAAGAATTAAATTAAATATTTCATATGAAAGAAAATAAGTTGATAATATAATTATTTGATAATTTTCCAGGTAATTTGAAAAATTTATTCAACAGATAAAATTGTTTATTGCTTGGTAATCTTTAAAAATATTTATATTTTTACATCACTGATTAGACAGCTGAGCACGTACCAGGCAGTGACTTGCCCGATCACCTGGAGAAAGCAGACGACAATATCAGATGTGCCCAGTACCTACTTGAGTGAGGATGTCAAAGTTAGTTGATCATTCACTTTTCGTAAAATTATTTGCTAGTGCATTAATTCTCATTTTTAATTCAATTTGTAAAGTTTTTAATTACATCAATTGTTAATTTAGTTTTCAGTAATGAGATTATACTACAGAGTAAACTTTTTCCTACGCTAATTCATGGTTTGAAGGTTAGTTGAAGTCACTTTTTCTTTCAAGTGTAAATATTCAACTCTTAAACTTAACTTTAATTCTTTTGAAGCATTCATTTTAGCCGGTTGTTATTTGTTTTTCATCCAAGTCTAGATATATTCAGTTTTTTAAACTGCCTCATAATAATATATAATGATTTTTCATTTCAATACCGTACTTGTTAGCTTTTTAATTAACTATTTTGAGCCCAGCTTTCTCAAATAGTTTAAAATTTAGATATCTTTTAAAATACTTAAATAATCATTTTGATCATTCTATATTTTTCTTATCGATTCTATACGGACAATTCTTATTACTCTTTCTTTTCCTATCACATACTTTTCTTAATTATTAAAAGAAATTCTATCAATCTCGAGTAAGTTCTATAAATTCTATTTCAATAATGTAGTTCATTCCATTAAAAATGCTCCATCACAAAATCTTTGAAATGTTTTTATAGCCTAGTAATTTTTTTTATTGAAATGCTTTAGCCTACAAGTAGTTTGGATTCAAAACTAAAATAAAGGCAAGGCTAAGTTACATCATGAAATAAAATTATTATAGGCCTATTACATTTTTCTTTTTAGGTCAAATTACGTTTTTCAAGGTTGGCCAATAGTTGAAACAATCCAATTTGTCAGATTTATTAATTGAATTTTATTAAAAATAATTAGTTTCAAGACCAATTGAATGCACAACCCCCAATAAAAAAGTTCATTTTTTAAGTTTGTAGAGTGAACATTGATGTTGTGGAAGCTTTCCATAATTGAAGAGACTTGTGAGCACACACGAAAGCATGCTCCTGTCAAAAAATAATCTTAGTTGATTTTTTTGAAAATATCTTCAATTAATTTCTAAAACATAAGGTAGGCTTAACTTTAATATATTTATTACAGTTGATACTATTTGTAAATCATGATTATTAACCTAGGTTTTGTTTATTCCAACAGGACTATATGAACGTAAAGAAACGTTTATGGAAAGACATACATCAGTTATCAATGGAGAGCAGCGCCACTACCGTAATGAAGATATGGACCGGTGAATTTGGTATGAGGTATCTGGTATTTATATTATTTTAAGACAGGCTAGAACTTCTTAACACTTTCCCATAACACAGACATTTAGGGATGGGATGTTTGTGGCGGTTAGTATTATAACATAGTTCATCCCAACCCTCTCGGCAGTGCCAAGTTCTATCCGGTTGGTTCTGAGTCCAATGGATGCTTTCAAGTTAGAGTCAACTGACCTGCAGATCGCATTTCCGCGTGCCAACAACTGGACGAACATGTGCTACTGTTTGATTGTGGTTTGTGGATGGCTGTGGTGTAAGACAATCACTATAAATAGGGGTTGAGTTGTTAGGATCCCCGTAGGATATTTGCAGTTGTCAGTCGAGTATTTCATTTCTGATCAGTGCCCTTTGTGGTGGTCTCACAGCTTTTTCATGATGGTTGCGGGCTCAGTACAGCACTAATTTGATGGGCAGGTGGGGTACTGTTACACTGTGGCCTGGTCTGACTTGTTCTATGACACTGGCGATGTAAATATTAGATTAATGCTGGATTAAGATTAGATTAAGGCTGAAGTAAAAGTGAAGTATAGCCTCTAGCCTGTGCTAGTTGGCGGGGGAAAGCCTCTAGCCTTTGCTAGCTGGCGGGGGATAGACTCTAGCCTTTGCTAGTTGGCGGCGGACGAGAAAGTATAGCCTCTAGCCTTTGCTAGTTGGCGGGGGATAGCCTCTAGCCTTTGCTAGTTGGCGGGGGACAGCCTCTAGCCTTTGCTAGTTGGCGGGGGACGAGAAAGTATAGCCTCTAGCCAGCCTCTAGCCTTTGCTAGTTGGGGGGACAGCCTCTAGCCTTTGCTAGTTGGCGGGGGATAGCTCTAGCCTTTGCTAGTTGGCGGTGATAGCCTCTAGCCTTTGCTAGTTGGCGGGGGATAGCCTCTAGCCTTTGCTAGTTGGCGGGTGATAGCCTCTAGCCTTTGCTAGTTGGCGGGGACGAGAAAGCGTTGCCTCTAGCCTTTGCTAGTGGCGGGGGGAACATGTACTCCTGTTGGTTCAGGAAGTGCCTTAGTTTAGTTTAATGATAAGTTAAAGTTGTAATTTATAATTTATCAACATTGTATTAATGGTCTGTTTCTTGAGTAAGTTTCAGGTTCATCATGGCTTCCCTTACACATGTTTACAAATATTTTCTGTGTGCATGAAAATAATTACAATATTAATATTATTATATTTTTAACAATATTATATTATTGTATTCAATATAATTGTTCTGTTTCTTGAGTATGTTCCAGGTTCATCACATGGCTTCTCTTTCACATGTTTACAACTATATACTGTGTGCATGTGATCAGTTTCTAATATTAATATTGTATTTAATTTGTTACAATTTTTATTATTGTATCTAATGTTATTCATTGTATTAAATTGCCCTGTTCCTTAATTTGTTTACAGGTTCATCACAGCATCACTTCTCTAATAATTATAAACACAATCGTCGCAGCTATTCATTCATTTTTACTCTGTGAGTAAAATGGTGTCTTTGAATTTACATTTTACTCTGTGAGTGAAATGGTGTTTTTGATTTACATCCAATAACAATGGATTCTTTGAGTAATTATCTTATATCTTGAATTTGTATTTTTTATCTACATTGTATTCAATCCTTTTGTTTCAGTTTCATAGTGTTTCAGGTACATCTTTTTAAACGCTCATATTTTTCATCTTAGCTCATCTTTTTAAACGCTCACATCTTTTCTCCTCCATGCTTACTGTGTACATGCTTTGAGTGACCCATGTTGCATTTAGAACAACTCAAGTTCTTTGTCAACATAAATTTTCTCAATTTTTATGTTTCTCAAGTACGTTTCAGATTCATTGCGGCTTCTCTACTTAAAGTGCGCACATGCTCACAACTTTTATTTTTCATTTGAGTGTGATGCCCGCATGAGATCTAGGCTTGTGCATGGGTAATGAGGCGGATGATAATAAGATATGAATGGACCTACAGTTTGAGTTTTACAGTTTCATTTCTTCATGTTTTCTGAGTGCATGCTTCGAGTGATCTAGGCTTGTGCATGGTTGATGAGGCGGATGATAATTAATAAGAGATGACTGCACCTACAGTTTTAGTTTTATCTCGTCATTTTTATTGAGTGCATGCTTCGAGTGATCTAGGCTTGTGCATGGTTGATGAGGCGGATGATAATAAGAGATGAATGCACCTACAGTTTTAGTTTTATCTCGTCATTTTTATTGATTGCATGCTTCGAGTGATCTAGGCTTGTGCATGGTTGAGATTTAGAAGATCATTATAATACCTTCTATAGAGTGAAGCCTTTTGGGACTAAAACCAAACGAAGCCCATTATCGAGACTCCTGGAAGCGACTGACTCAAACTATATATTTCTTTGTTCAATTAAATTGTTACAGTATTGTGTTTTTTCAGTTGAACTAATGATATTTTTATTTCAGATAAGGAGGTTTCAGCTTCTTTCTCATAGATGGATAGTGTAATGGAGTATTTAAAATTTGAAGTATATTGGGGTTATATTATGTATGGTATTGTGATGGTATTATAAGGTTGTGAGAACAATTATGGTAACAATTTATAATAGGGGAATCGCTTGGCTTACGAGAGGTTAAATTGATCTAACTCTATAACTCATGAGAAAGGAACTATATTTTAAAATAATAAACAAAACAGTTATATTTTGGAGAACTAAGTAATCGATTTAATCAAATTGTAACTCAAAATGAAACTGGAAACTTAAATAAAAATAATATTGAGAAAACCTTTTAAACAAACAATAGAATAATTACAGGATTTGCCTTCAATAAAGAAGATGAATAATATATAATAATAAAATTGATAATATTAGCTCACTGAACTCACTGAACCAGGAAAATGGTGTCTCGGAAAAGAAGGGTAGAGCCGGGCCCGATTATCTGCAGTAGATAGCTCCAGGTCCCGTCCTCGTAACCGACTGACTGAGCCTCTCATTTTTTTCATAATTTTACTTGTCATGAATTTTCACCGTCGTCAGCAATTTATCTATTCATTGTGAAAATTCATGACAAATAATAAAAATTATGTAGTTCTATTACATCCCCGGGTCCCCCTAAACTTCGGCCCGAAGTTATCGAAAAAACGGCATCTCTCTAAGTTAATTTTTACACATTTCAATAATATTTCAAAAATTAAAGTCAAAATTACCGCAAGCTAAAATTATTATTATTATTCACAATATTATTCTAATTGGATATTTATATGTAACATAACTTTCAATGAATACCTTAAATCTATGTGAGTGCCAATTCATAAGCTAAATGCAAGTGATATAAATTACATTATAGTGAACTAATTCATAAAAAATCAAACTTAGCCTAACACATCAATCAACTTCAAATCAACAATTCAATACATTCATATCTGAATAAGAATTGAATGGAAAAAATTTCAATTATATTGATGAATAAAATTAAACCTACAAAATCTACGAAAGTAATAAAATTGAATCATAATGCAAAAATTAAACATCAAGTCCGAATAGTATTCGAGTAAGCAAAATAATATTGTGGACCTTGAAAATAAGAATAATAATAATAATTGAAATAGTTTATCTTCTAATCTGGGAAAATATTTGAATCGATAGCATAAAAGAGTAAATGGATACAATAATAGTGATTAAGTAATTATTATTTGCATAGTTTCCTATATCCTAACCCATTATTTTAATGATTTCATTACATACTACTTTACTAAAACACAATATATTCTTAAAGTTCCTGTGGGTAGTCCACAATTGGAGTACGTTTCGGGACTCTCAGTTGATTTGCTTTCTTCTTAATATAATTTTGAAGACATAAATACAAGAATATAACAGTTATCAGTGTTTGCCAGACAATAATAATATAAATGATCAGTTTATTGTTCACCCCTAACAAATCAAAGTTATTTGGCATTTCAACATGATGGAAAATGTCTTCTGAGAATGAGTTGTGCTCTTCAAATTTTGAAAAATTCAAGTGCCAATTTTCATTTAAGATTTCCGAAAGGTTTAAGTACTGAGGCAGAGTCTCATGTTTAAAAATTGGGATGCTCAATTTAGATAAATTTGTCCACATGTGAGGAATTAAGTTATTAATAGCTGGAGAAGGATGGGAACGGGAGTCGCAAGGATAAAGAGTGCTTATCAGTACGTCGCCGTTGTCGTCTTGAAGTTCGCAGTTGCAAGGGATGTGGAGTGATAGGGTTCCTGGACTGTTGCTTGGGACCTCAGTTGTTGAGTTTTTACAGCGAATTGTCGTCTTTTTGCCGGTGTTGTGGAATAGGAAGGTGTCTTCTCGTAGGCGAGTGATTAGGGTTTGATTGTCAGTTGCTTTACAATCAAATTTGCAGACTTCTCGTAGCTCCGATACGTCTGCTTCTGATGTTAGAAGGTGGAGACAAGTGGCTTGGGTGGCGGAGTTCGACATATTTTTCCTCGGAATCAAGCAGAGGCCTTTCTCCTTGAACTGGCAATCGTCTTCTTCGTCATCTGACAGGATTTGCAGTTTATTTTCTTCTCTAAGTATCAGGTGATGTTGGGAGGTCAAACGGCAGGTATGACCATTCCAATGAAGCGGGATAGATTGCAGGTGGAATAATGAAATAGTTGAATTTTTCTTCTTTATTGGTATTTTGAGGGTAACCAATAGTTCGTTGTCGGATTTTCTGCAGGATGTTAGTTTCAAGTTTCGAATTTTATCGTTGTCTTTTGTTGATATGGTGAAGTTTCTCTTGTTTATTTTCTTTTCGAGTTCTTCAAGTCGATTGTTTAGGTCTTCTTTTGAAATGACGTGATGAGAAAGTTGTTGATTGTAGCATCTCATGTCGATTTCATTGTAGTTGTTAGATAGAGTCATCATATACATGAAAATAGTAGTCCTCAGTTGTGTTTTCAGTACATCGGTTGTAGTATTCCCTTTCTGAAATAAATACCTTCTTGATTATAAATATAAATGATTATAAATACCTTCTATAGAGTGAAGCCTTTTATGACTAACACCAAATGGAGCTCATGATCGAAGTAGACTCCTGGAAGCTAATGACCTGAAACGCCGACCCCACCTCAGTGGGAAAAGGCTGAGAATAGGACAGAGAGAGAGAGAGAAGCTTTACAAATGTCACCATTTTCTCACATCGCGAATTTTATCAGTGAATTTTAGTGATTTAGTGAAATAAGTAGTGCAATAACATCGAGTGATAAACTAGTTAATGTAGTAAGTGAATGTAGGCTTCAACAGTATGAAGTTCAAGACGAAATTTTGGCTACCGGTTCGCTACTTCATGGTTCAAAGGTTAGTGGAGAATTCTCTTTTATCTTCAAGCTTAAAATTTAAATTTTCAAATTTACATTGATTATTTTAAATCTTTAGTTAAATCTCATTAAATTTTTAAATCCAATTCCTAGTTTGAATTTCAATTTTGAAATTCACATTGATCCTTTCAAATCTATAGTTTAATTTATTCTGATACTATTTGTCATGATTATTAACCTAGGTTTTGTTTATTCCAACAGGACTATATGAACGTAAAGAAACGTTTATGGAAAGACATACATCAGTATCAATGGAGAGCAGCGCCTCTACCGTAATGAAGATATGGACCGGTGAATTTGGTATGAGGTATCTGGTATTTATATATTTTAAGACAGGCTAGAACTTCTTAACACTTTCCCATAACACAGACATTTAGGGATGGGATGTTTGTGGCGGTTAGTATTATAACATAGTTCATCCCAACCCTCTCGGCAGTGCCAAGTTCTATCCGGTTGGTTCTGAGTCCAATGGATGCTTTCAAGTTAGAGTCAACTGACCTGCAGATCGCATTTCCGCGTGCCAACAACTGGACGAACATGTGCTACTGTTTGATTGTGGTTTGTGGATGGCTGTGGTGTAAGACAATCACTATAAATAGGGGTTGAGTTGTTAGGATCCCCGTAGGATATTTGCAGTTGTCAGTCGAGTATTTCATTCTGATCAGTGCCCTTTGTGGTGGTCTCACAGCTTTTTCATGATGGTTGCGGGCTCAGTACAGCACTAATTTGATGGCAGGTGGGGTACTGTTACACTGTGGCCTGGTCTGACTTGTTCTATGACACTGGCGATGTAAATATTAGATTAATGCTGGATTAAGATTAGATTAAGGCTGAAGTAAAAGTGAAGTATAGCCTCTAGCCTGTGCTAGTTGGCGGGGGAAAGCCTCTAGCCTTTGCTAGCTGGCGGGGGATAGACTCTAGCCTTTGCTAGTTGGCGGCGGACGAGAAAGTATAGCCTCTAGCCTTTGCTAGTTGGCGGGGGATAGCCTCTAGCCTTTGCTAGTTGGCGGGGGACAGCCTCTAGCCTTTGCTAGTTGGCGGGGACGAGAAAGTATAGCCTCTAGCCTTTGCTAGTTGGCGGGGGGATCATCCACTCCTGGTGGTCAGGTAGTGCATTAGTTTAGTTTAGTGATAAGTCATTAGAATTAAGAAATTAGAAATCTAAGTTTAGTTTTAAGATTGGAGTGATATTAGTAAAGTAAAGCCTCTAGCCTTTGCTAGTTGGCGGGGAAGAAAAATTATAGCCTCTAGCCTTTGCTAATTGGCGGGGGATAGCCTCTAGCCTTTGCTAGTTGGCGGGGAAGAAAATGTATAGCCTCTAGCCTTGCTAGTGGCGGGGGATAGCCTCTAGCCTTTGCTAGTTGGCGGGGAAGAAAATGTATAGCCTCTAGCCTTTGCTAGTTGGCGGGGAAGAAAATGTATAGCCTCTAGCCTTTGCTAGTTGGCGGGGAATAGCCTCTAGCCTTTGCTAGTTGGCGCGGAACTGAAGATCAATGCAATCCTGTAAAACCTTGGGTTTAAACTGATTTCTAACCTAATTTAAGTCTTAACTTGCATGAAATTTAGTTTATAAGTGACTATATACCATTGATAATTCTGAAGTTATATCATTAAAGTATAGCCTCTAGCCTTTGCTAGTTGGCGGTGGACAGCCTCTAGCCTTTGCTAGTTGGCGGGGGACAGCCTCTAGCCTTTGCTAGTTGGCGGTGGACAGCCTCTAGCCTTTGCTAGTTGGCGGGGGACAGCCTCTAGCCTTTGCTAGTTGGCGGGGGATAGCCTCTAGCCTTTGCTAGTTGGCGGGTGATAGCCTCTAGCCTTTGCTAGTTGGCGGGGGATAGCCTCTAGCCTTTGCTAGTTGGCGGGTGATAGCCTCTAGCCTTTGCTAGTTGGCGGGGACGAGAAAGCGTTGCCTCTAGCCTTTGCTAGTTGGCGGGGGGAACATGTACTCCTGTTGGTTCAGGAAGTGCCTTAGTTTAGTTTAATGATAAGTTAAAGTTGTAATTATAATTTATCAACATTGTATTAATGGTCTGTTTCTTGAGTAAGTTTCAGGTTCATCATGGCTTCCCTTACACATGTTTACAAATATTTTCTGTGTGCATGAAAATAATTACAATATTAATATTATTATATTTTTAACAATATTATATTATTGTATTCAATATAATTGTTCTGTTTCTTGAGTATGTTCCAGGTTCATCACATGGCTTCTCTTTCACATGTTTACAACTATATACTGTGTGCATGTGATCAGTTTCTAATATTAATATTGTAATTTGTTACAATTTTTATTATTGTATCTAATGTTATTCATTCTATTAAATTGCCCTGTTCCTTAATTTGTTTACAGGTTCATCACAGCATCACTTCTCTAATAATTATAAACACAATCGTCGCAGCTATTCATTCATTTTTACTCTGTGAGTAAAATGGTGTCTTTGAATTTACATTTTACTCTGTGAGAGAAATGGTGTTTTTGATTTACATCCAATAACAATGGATTCTTTGAGTAATTATCTTATATCTTGAATTTGTATTTTTTATCTACATTGTATTCAATCCTTTTGTTTCAGTTTCATAGTGTTTCAGGTACATCTTTTTAAACGCTCATATTTTTCATCTTAGCTCATCTTTTTAAACGCTCACATCTTTTCCTCCTCCATGCTTACTGTGTACATGCTTTGAGTGACCCATGTTGCATTTAGAACAACTCAAGTTCTTTGTCAACATAAATTTTCTCAATTTTTATGTTTCTCAAGTACGTTTCAGATTCATTGCGGCTTCTCTACTTAAAGTGCGCACATGCTCACAACTTTTATTTTTCATTTGAGTGTGATGCCCGCATGAGATCTAGGCTTGTGCATGGTTGATGAGGCGGATGATAAGATATGAATGCACCTACAGTTTGAGTTTTACAGTTTCATTTCTTCATGTTTTCTGAGTGCATGCTTCGAGTGATCTAGGCTTGTGCATGGTTGATGAGGCGGATGATAATTAATAAGAGATGAATGCACCTACAGTTTTAGTTTTATCTCGTCATTTTTATTGAGTGCATGCTTCGAGTGATCTAGGCTTGTGCATGGTTGATGATGTATTATACATGTTTCATTTTTATTCTCTAATATCATTGTCTATTGTAATTAAGTAGAGATGTATATAGTTGATATACGTTGTCAAATTTATTGTTTCAGATAATGAGATTTCAGCCTCCTTCTCTTAGATTTAGAAGATCATTATAATACCTTCTATAGAGTGAAGCCTTTTGGGACTAAAACCAAACGAAGCCCATTATCGAGACTCCTGGAAGCGACTGACTCAAACTATATATTTCTTTGTTCAATTAAATTGTTACAGTATTGTGTTTTTTCAGTTGAACTAATGATATTTTTATTTCAGATAAGGAGGTTTCAGCTTCTTTCTCATAGATGGAGAGGATGATTATAAATACCTTCTATAGAGTGAAGCCTTTTATGACTAACACCAAATGGAGCTCATGATCGAAGTAGACTCCTGGAAGCTAATGACCTGAAACGCCGACCCCACCTCAGTGGGAAAAGGCTGAGAATAAGACAGAGAGAGAGAGAGAAGCTTTACAAATGTCACCATTTTCTCACATCGCGAATTTTATCAGTGAATTTTAGTGATTTAGTGAAATAAGTAGTGCAATAACATCGAGTGATAAACTAGTTAATGTAGTAAGTGAATGTAGGCTTCAACAGTATGAAGTTCAAGACGAAATTTTGGCTACCGGTTCGCTACTTCATGGTTCAAAGGTTAGTGGAGAATTCTCTTTTATCTTCAAGCTTAAAATTTAAATTTTCAAATTTACATTGATTATTTTAAATCTTTAGTTAAATCTCATTAAATTTTTAAATCCAATTCCTAGTTTGAATTTCAATTTTGAAATTCACATTGATCCTTTCAAATCTATAGTTTAATTTATTCTGATACTATTTGTAAATCATGATTATTAACCTAGGTTTTGTTTATTCCAACAGGACTATATGAACGTAAAGAAACGTTTATGGAAAGACATACATCAGTTATCAATGGAGAGCAGCGCCACTACCGTAATGAAGATATGGACCGGTGAATTTGGTATGAGGTATCTGGTATTTATATTATTTTAAGACAGGCTAGAACTTCTTAACACTTTCCCATAACACAGACATTTAGGGATGGGATGTTTGTGGCGGTTAGTATTATAACATAGTTCATCCCAACCCTCTCGGCAGTGCCAAGTTCTATCCGGTTGGTTCTGAGTCCAATGGATGCTTTCAAGTTAGAGTCAACTGACCTGCAGATCGCATTTCCGCGTGCCAACAACTGGACGAACATGTGCTACTGTTTGATTGTGGTTTGTGGATGGCTGTGGTGTAAGACAATCACTATAAATAGGGTTGAGTTGTTAGGATCCCCGTAGGATATTTGCAGTTGTCAGTCGA
>NC_052511.1:2068376-2095496 GCF_014356525.2 Nilaparvata lugens
ACCATCTGAAATCATAACAATAAATATTTCTAAGTGAGGTCCACGTTAAATGGCAGTATTTGATTAACATTGGTATTGCTATCCTTGTCTATCATTCCACAAAGCAGATATCGCTATCCTCTTCTAGTCCGCAACGGTGCCAGATCGTTTTTCATAAATGTGAAATTATACTCCTCTATTTTGTTATCTGACAAACTGCGAGTTTAATAATTCGTTTTTGAACTATTATGACGACACTATTATTATAATATTATAGTCCATCCACTATATACATTGGTACATCCATTTATATTGTAGTTCTGATTTTTTAATATATTATTTGGGTACATAGAGAAGTCCAGAACCAATTTCTTCATGAAAATTTCCTTGTGCTAGAAACAGGGTGGCCCAAAACCTCGTATTTTCGGCTCATTTTCCAGTTTTCAGCTATTCTGCCAAATCTCGTAGTCGGACAGAAAAATTTGCTCTCGCCTTTTTCTTGGATTATAAAATTCTGAAAAAAATGAGATCATTCGGAACTCTCTATCTCTAATGAGTACTGAGTTATGATTTTTCAAAAATGAGTGAAATTTGAAGAAAAAATCAATTTTGATGAATTTTAGTTTTTGATCAACAATATCTTCCAATTGTGTACCATTTAGATGTAATAATTCAAATCCCTCTGGGCGTATTTTTGTGCTCTACAATCTGAGATCAGTAGAACGCTCTATCTTATAAAGATTTCCAGGTACACCTGACAACTGAACAATGCTCCTTGTATTGTGAAAAAACCCTCATTTTCAGCTTCAAGCATCATCATCACCACATACATTGTCCCATATTGATATTTCGCACAATGACGTAAGTTCATGATGAGTTCTATGAGAATCACTCGTTAGATGCACTTCATTTCAGTATTTCCTAGTGAAGAGCGCACTCAAGGATACCTCAAGGATCAAAATTTCAAACACTTAAACTTTTGACACAGTGCTCAATTTCATCGTACTACACTTCATTCTTTTCGTCTCGTCCAATTCATGCATCATATGTTGATTCGGTCGAAAATGGAAAATGTTATGTTGAGTGTACTTAAGCCCATATTTCAATACCCAAGAACACATCAGAGATTGGAATAAACAAAATGGGGAATCTAACTTTGCAGAACATTTGATAACAAATAATCACAAGTTCACAGTTAGGAGAATGTTGAGTTTCTGCATTTAATAATAACAGGCAGATCTTTGAATATCTAGGGCTTTAGAAAAACAAGAGTAATTAGGAAAATTCCCAGTATAGATTGAATGACCAGATTCATTTCAACCAATACAACACTACGAATTTAGTTTTCATAAAATTGTAAGCATACATTGGTCAATAGTTTTTCCATTTACATATTTGTTTTATTATCTTTCACACTTGTTTTCTTGGTTCTTATCTTGTACTAAAAGTAAATGTTATTATCATGGCTGCTTGTGATTCTGCTTTAGCCATTTTTTGTCACACCGTTGAGGGGGAGGAGACGGTCTAGCTAGGCCAATGGCAGGCGTTCATGCCCTCGACCAATAGCAGTTCTCGCCTACTAGTATAAATTCTGCTGCTCTTGTATTTAGTTTTAGTTTATCAGAGATTGACAATGGTGTAATAACGAAACCGGTCTTTCTAATTATCAATAAATCAGTGGTTTTTTGACAATTTCTTAGTCTTTTTCATTCAATATGAATAATTACTACAATATCACTTCTCAACTACACAAAAAGTGAAACTTAAGGTGCATTTTCGTTTGTGCGTAACTTCCGTAGTTGACGACGACAAGCATTGTTGACATTCATAGTGTCCAAATTTCAAGAGGCTAAAACAGCTGATCAAATACTTTTCATTATTTGTGTTTATTATTCAAGAATCGAAACATTTCTAATAATATCACAATATTGCCATTTAAAAGTATAATAAGGTATGAACTTAACCTCCCCCATTAAAACATAATTGAACATAATCTTTTAGGTTATGTAGATAAATTGAAATCTACTCAATCTGAGATCCTCACCCTGTCGTGGTCGACGACGGCATTTACGCACAAACGAAAACCCAGCTCTACCGTTTCTGTAGAAATACACATTATATCAGCTGATGAAAAGTAAATAGCTTGTGTTTGCGGCGCGTAATTTTGTACGCACGTTAAAAGTCTAAGCCAGTATACGTATATTGTAATCTACATGAATAGAGTACTCAATCAATTAGCTTGTGTTTGCGGCGCGTAATTTTTACGCACGTTAAAAGTATAAGCCAGTATACGTATATTGTAATTTACTCATGAAAAGTAACTCAATCAATTAGCTTGTGTTTGCGGCGCGTATTTTTTTACGCACGTTAAAAGTATAAGCCAGTATACGTTATTGTAATCTACATGAATAAGTACTCAATCAATTAGCTTGTGTTTGCGGCGCGTAATTTTGTACGCACGTTAAGTGTATAAGCCAGTATACGTTTATTGTAATCAACATGAATAAAGTACTCAATCAATTAGCTTGTGTTTGCGGCGCGTATTTTGTACGCACGTTAAGTATAAGCCAGTATACGTATATTGTAATCTACATGAATAAAGTACTCAATCAATCAATTAGCTTGTGTTTGCGGCGCGTATTTTTTTACGCACGTTAAAAGTATAAGCCAGTATACGTATATTGTAATCTTCATGAATAAAGTACTCAATCAATTAGCTTGTGTTTGCGGCGCGTAATTTTGTACGCACGTAAGTGTATAAGCAGTATACGTTTATTGTAATCTACATGAATAAGTACTCAATCAATTAGCTTGTGTTTGCGGCGCGTAATTTTGTACGCACGTTAAGTATATAAGCCAGTATACGTTTATTGTAATCAACAGAATAAAGTACTCAATCAATTAGCTTGTGTTTGCGGCGCGTAATTTTGTACGCACGTTAAGTGTAAAGCCAGTATACTATATTGTAATCTTCATGAATAAAGTACTCAATCAATTAGCTTGTGTTTGCGGCGCGTAATTTTGTACGCACGTTAAGTGTATAAGCCAGTATACGTTTATTGTAATCAACATGATAAAGTACTCAATCATTAGCTTGTGTTTGCGGCGCGTAATTTTGTACGCACGTTAAGTATATAAGCCAGTATACGTATATTGTAATCTACATGAATAAAGTACTCAATCAATCAATTAGCTTGTGTTTGCGGCGCGTATTTTTTTACGCACGTTAAAAGTATAAGCCAGTATACGTATATTGTAATCTTCATGAATAAAGTACTCAATCAATTAGCTTGTTTTGCGGCGCGTATTTTGTACGCACGTTAAGTGTATAAGCCAGTATACGTTTATTGTAATCTACATGAATAAAGTACTCAATCAATTAGCTTGTGTTAGCGGCGCGTAATTTTTTACGCACGTTAAAAGTATAAGCCATATACGTAATTGTAATTTACTCATGAATAAAGTACTCAATCAATTAGCTTGTGTTTGCGGCGCGTATTTTTTTACGCACGTTAAAAGTATAAGCCAGTATACGTATATTGTAATCTTCATGAATAAAGTACTCAATCAATTAGCTTGTGTTTGCGGCGCGTAATTTTTTACGCACGTAAAAGTATAAGCCGTATACGTATATTGTAATTTACTCATGAATAAAGTACTCAATCAATTAGCTTGTGTTTGCGGCGCGTATTTTTTTACGCACGTTAAAAGTCTAAGCCAGTATACGTATATTGTAATCTCATGAATAAAGTACCAATCAATTAGCTTGTGTTTGCGGCGCGTAATTTTTTACGCACGTTAAAAGTATAAGCCAGTATACGTATATTGTAATCTTCATGAATAAAGTACTCAATCAATTAGCTTGTGTTTGCGGCGCGTATTTTTTTACGCACGTTAAAAGTATAAGCCAGTATACGTATATTGTAATCTTCATGAATAAGTACTCAATCAATTAGCTTGTGTTTGCGGCGCGTAATTTTTTACGCACGTTAAAAGTATAAGCCAGTATACGTATATTGTAATCTTCATGAATAAAGTACTCAATCAATTAGCTTGTGTTTGCGGCGCGTATTTTTTTACGCACGTTAAAAGTATAAGCCAGTATACGTATATTGTAATCTTCATGAATAAGTACTCAATCAATTAGCTTGTGTTTGCGGCGCGTAATTTTTTACGCACGTTAAAAGTATAAGCCAGTATACGTATATTGTAATCTTCATGAATAAAGTACTCAATCAATTAGCTTGTGTTTGCGGCGCGTATTTTTTTACGCACGTTAAAAGTATAAGCCAGTATACTATATTGTAATCTTCATGAATAAAGTACCATCAATTAGCTTGTGTTTGCGGCGCGTAATTTTTTACGCACGTTAAAATATATAGCCAGTATACGTATATTGTAATTTACTCATGAATAAAGTACTCAATCAATTAGCTTGTGTTTGCGGCGCGTATTTTTTTACGCACGTTAAAAGTATAGCCAGTATACGTATATTGTAATTACTCATGAATAAAGTACTCAATCAATTAGCTTGTGTTTGCGGCGCGTATTTTTTTACGCACGTTAAAAGTATAAGCCGTATACGTATATTGTAATTTACTCATGAATAAAGTACTCATCATTAGCTTGTGTTTGCGGCGCGTATTTTTTTACGCACGTTAAAAGTATAAGCCAGTATACGTATATTGTAATCTTCATGAATAAAGTACTCAATCAATAGCTTGTGTTTGCGGCGCGTAATTTTTTACGCACGTTAAAAGTATAAGCCAGTATACGTATATTGTAATTTACTCATGAATAAAGTACTCAATCAATTAGCTTGTGTTTGCGGCGCGTATTTTTTTACGCACGTTAAAAGTATAAGCCAGTATACGTATATTGTAATCTTCATGAATAATACTCAATCATTAGCTTGTGTTTGCGGCGCGTATTTTTTTACGCACGTTAAAATATAAGCCGTATACGTATATTGTAATCTTCATGAATAAAGTACTCAATCATTAGCTTGTGTTTGCGGCGCGTAATTTTTTACGCACGTTAAAAGTATAAGCCAGTATACGTATATTGTAATCTTCATGAATAAAGTACTCAATCAATTAGCTTGTGTTTGCGCGCGCGTATTTTTTTACGCACGTTAAAAGTATAAGCCTACAACGTATATTGTAATTTACTCATGAAAAATTTACTCATCAATTAGCTTGTTTTTGCGGCGCGTAATTTTTTACGCACGTTAAAAGTATAAGCCAGTATACTATATTGTAATTTCTCATGAATAAATTACTCAATCAATTAGCTTGTGTTTGCGGCGCGTAATTTTTTACGCCGTTAAAAGTATAAGCCAGTATACGTATATTGTAATTTACTCATGAATAAAGTACTCAATCAATTAGCTTGTGTTTGCGGCGCGTAATTTTTTACGCACGTTAAAAGTATAAGCCAGTATACGTATATTGTAATCTACACGAATAAAGTACTCAATCAATAATAAAGTGACATACCGATCTCGCCTGTAGCCACGACTTCTAGCCTTCGTTTCAAGCATGACTGCTTCGCAAACTGTATCCAAAAGGTCATCCACAATCCGATTCAGCAGCTGGATGCTCCCCTCGAACACCGATCCGTGTTGCATGGCAGCGATCTGCACTTTAGTCAGGTCTGTCTTTCCAACTGTTTCCAGCTGGCATTTGTAGTGTTGCAACATCAGGAAATGCTGTCAACAAAATTCATTGAAATAATTATTCACGAAATTATTTGTAAATGCTATTACAGATCTTATTAAAACTATAACCATTACAAACCATTACAACCACTACAAACATTACCATTGTTTGAATAAAAAGATTCCATTTTAATTATTAGCTTAGATTTAGAAACAGTTACGGTAAGTCTCTACTTCTACTGGCGAACAAGTGTTTCACTTATGCCAGTAGTTCTTCACCTCCAGCCGTATTTTACAGATAGATGATATAGATATTTTGAATAATAATTTTTTTTTTCTGATTGTCACATCTTTGTACAGTTTTTGTGTTTTGGTGAAATAAATTGAATTGAATTGAATATAAATATGATTGGGAAAGTATAAACAAGATATACATGTAGAACTTACAATGTACAATGACTAAACATAGCCTATAGAAGATGATTGTATTGACGATCAATTTAGTGAATTTTATTTTTAACTTGACGACGTTCAAATGCAGACGACGTTGTATGCTTGTGTAAAGCCAGTTACACACACATTGATTTTGGGACGAACGATTTCTACTTTCCTTGCCCTATTACCATAGGTAAGGAGAGTATTGCTTTCCGAAAAAAATTAAAGAACCCCAATTTCTAAATTTCTATACGTTTCAAGGTCCCCTGAGTCCAAAAAAGTGATTTTTGATATTGGTCGTAGTGTGTGTGGTGTGTGTGTGTGTATATGATGTATGTGCGTCTGTGTACACGATATCTCATCTCCCAATTAACGGAATGACTTGAAATTTGGAACTTAAGGTCCTTACAATATAAGGATCCGACACGAACAATTCGATTAAATGCAATTCAAGATGGCGGCTAAAATGGCGAAAATGTTGTCAAAACAGGTTTTTCGTGATTTTCTCGGGAACGGCTCCAACGATTTTGATTAACGATACTTAGAATAGTCATCGATAGCTCTATCAACTGCCACTGTCCCATATCTGTAAATTTCAGGAGCTCCACCCCATCAATGCAGATAGATTCCCAACTATCAGGCTTCAGATGCAATTGAAACAAAAAAAAATCAAGGAGTAGATTGAGCATGAAAATCTCTACAATTAATGTTCAGTAACATTTTCACCTAAAATTGAAAATAAGCTCAAAATTCGAGAAAATGCTATTATTTCAATTGCAAACTGTTGGCACTGTTGATTCTATTAAATGATTCACTATGAAGAGATAGCAGACCACGTATGTCTCCAGCGTTATTGTCCTGTCACCAGCTGGCTCAGATCTTTGTTTATAAGTAGACTTGATGCGCGGGAACACTAGCGTCAGGTGATCAATTTTCATAACGGCAAGGAAAGTTTGTGAGTGCGCTACACCAGATTTTTTGCAGTTCTTATAAGTTCTATTAGATTAAACAGATGAAGTTTGTCAAGTTCGTTAATCCATTAGAATTTATAAGGACGGCAAAAAATCGTACGTCCAAAAATCAGTGAGTGTGTAAACTAATATTATGATGTGCTGGATGAATAAAATAATAGCTGATAGAGAAAAGTAGCATAATAGCATAGAGAAAAATTAGCATAAGAAGATGAATTTCAATTCGATTTTTTGTTAACTCAAGCCGATTACTGTCAACTATTACTAATTTGGCCGGGTGAGAGTGTGAGAACGGCACAGTATGAGTGACTACCAGTGTCACACAGCTTCAAGAACAAGAACTACTAGGACTATTGGTTTGAGTTAACAGTGAAATTTGGAACAATAACGCCCTATACCATGGTATGTCTTCGTATGCTATCTTTTCTGTATCTTAACCCTATCTTTCTAGATAGATATTCTATCTTAATTCTGTACCGTATCTGATGGTTTCGTAATCCATCATCTGCTTAATCTATTATATATATAAAAGCGAAATGGCACTCACTCACTGACTGACTGACTGACTCACTCACTCACTCGCAGAACTAAAAATCTACGGACCAAAAACGTTCAAATTTGGTAGGTATTTCATTTGGCCCTTTAGAGGCGCACTAAGAAATCTTTTGGCAATATTTTAACTCTAAGAGTTGTTTTTAAGGGTTTCAAGTTCGTCTTTTAGTATGTATATTCTTCTTCTCCCAATCTCTCAATTATGATTGAAATTTCCATATCATATGTTACTATAGAACTATATCTAGATAGAGTACCTCTTCGAAACAGTGTTAACTGGCAACTAAATTAATAATTTTGTCAGGTTGGCATTAAGTTGAGTTGACTTGTTAGTTGGCACCAAGTTGAAGAATTAATGCATTTATCGCGGAAAAATTGATTGGGCACTGCTACTTCAATCCTAGGAATATATATTACTAGCCGTCAGGCTCGCTTCGCTCGCCATATCCGTTTAGCCAGACGTTTAGTCTGGACCCCAGACTGGATTGTCCTAACATATAATAAAAATGCTCAAATGAAAAATGCAGGCGAGCGAAGCGAGCCTGCTGATCTCATCCCTGGACGATCCAGTCGGGGATCTAGGGGCGGAGCCCCCTGGCTAGACGGATATGGCGAGCGAAGCGAGCTGACGGCTAGTCTAATATAATTTATAATAACGGCAAAGAATCTATGTGTGTGTAATGAAAATAATTGTTATTTACATGGATAATTTACTGCATGTCGTTGTTTAAAACATCGAAATAGGAAGTTATAGATTCATGTGTTCATTCCATCAAATTTAATTCAAACTCTATAGTAAGACTTACGTTATTAATTCAGTAGAAATAATAGGACAGCAGATTTGGTTGCAATGTTTGTTACCACCGCCTTCTAAAGTAGATATGTAGCAGTGATTGAAGTAGTTCCAAAAATGTAATATAATATATAAATATAAAGAAAATAAAAATCTCAGTACCCTTTTTTTGAAATATTTATCAGTTTTTTTTTTATTTCATATCACTTGAAAATGGCATAAATGTCCGAAATATGTAGTGATAAAATATTTCAAAAAAAGGGTACTGAGATTTTTATTTTCTTTATATTTAATATATTATATACAAGTAGCCCTATACAGAAAGAGATAAAAAATATAATATATTAGTATAGTATATTCCAGTAGGTCAAGATTTTAGTTTGTCAAGTTTTAATTTGACCCTTGCGAAGCACGGGTTACCTGCTAGTCAAAAATGAAGTTAAAAATGACTAATTGATCATGTCTTGTATGAGAATACTGACAGGAGTGGTACCCCATTCTTCGAGGGCGGTCATAATGTAGAAGGCCGTGTTCAAGATGGCGGTCAGATTGGAGTCGAACGGATTGCTGCGTTCCGAGTGCAGCAACTGGATCAGCCGAACACGCAGATCATCAATCAGCTCCAGTTGCAGATCCAAGAATTGTAACCTGCAACCGATACCATACCCTGTCTCAGTGATAGCATAGAGAAACAATAGCGTAAGTAGATATCCCATGGTATAGGGCGTTTATGTCGCAACTTTTTACTGTTATCTCAAGTTGATTGTCGATTTTTACTGTTTTGTTGGGGTGAGAGTGTATGAACGGCACAATATGAGAGACTACCATTGTCACACAGCTTCACGGGAAAGAATTAATGAACTATTTAATTACGGGTGTCAGGCCAAACAGCCTTTATTTAAAAAACCTTTCTTTTCTAGCACCAAAATTTTCAATCAGTTACCTTCCTCAATGAAAACCCTTTTCAACTGCCACAATAAATAATAAAAATGAATTGCATCTGAAAAAATGGCTTCTTTCAATTAGCACAGAAGGATTGGAAGCCATGTACTCTGTCACTGCCTAATGTATCTAACTTTCGTGCAATTGTATGTACAGAAACTGTCCTCTTGCAAAACAACATTATATAATAACACATGGACTATTACAAAAATGATGTACATATATCACGCTCATACGATAATTATATCTAATGATGTCCATATAAAATCTATCAACTATTACTATGGAGAAATATGTGTGTGGTATATATATATCTACATATATATGTGATATGTATATGTATTTGGTTTCTATTTTTCATAGAACTAACAGTTTAATTTAACGCTTGTTTTGTCCGGTGCTCCTGTATGCGGACGTGACTTTCTCTTAAGGTCATTTGCATACAGTAATGACTTATTTCTGCATGTTGTATATGTATTATAATCTTTGTAACTTGTGAATCTCTATCTTGAATTGCTGTCCACTGTTATTTTATTGTATCTCTAGTAGGTAGTCTTTTTGATGTATTTTTCGTTCGCAGTGTAGCTCTAGTAGAGTAAGCATTAACTGTATTGTTTTTTGTTTTTGTTTTTTTGCTTCTTTGTTTTGTTTTTTTTCTCATTGTATTTCTATAGTGGAGCAGAATGATAATACGCATGCTTAGTTTCTATTACTTTTAATTTTCACATGTTCTGTATTTTTGTTTTTTAACGCAGAAATAAAGTCCAATTTATTATTATATTTATTATTATTAACTATCGGTTTGAGATAACACAGTAAATGTTGCGACATAAACGCCCTATTCATGGGATATCTACTTATGCTATTTTTTCTCTATGGTGATAGTAAGTCATATAATTAGTAATCACTAGATACTGGTCAAAGATATGTACTTATTTGAAATTTTGCTAGTGACCACCTCTATTTACAATCATCATTTATCATCAATCAAGTTTTATGGACAAACTATTTACATTGGAGGTCCCACCATACCCGAAGGTTTTTCAGTAGGTGCCTATATAAGTATACATAGTAATCATAGAATATTCATTACAAAGAAATAAAATTAACAAATTTGATGAGAGGAAGGGGAAAAAAATGTTTGCATGCAAGGGAAGTTGGGAAGTAAGAAGAGGATGTGAAGGAAGGAGGGTGGTGAGGAAGGTAAACTTATCTAGGACTAGAATATAAAATTTAAGAAAAGAAATTAGATAAACTACTCAAGTAGAAGAAAGATATCAATTAAATCAAATGAGTATTCACTATTAAGAAAACAAAAATTATAATAAACATCATGGGGTACATAAACATAAACATACGGTACACCGTACCGTACAGATTTCCACACAAAATAGTTGATCAATTTTCGTTGGCGAGGTGACTAAATAGATACCAACGACTGACGTACCTTTAGGCTGGGCGTGCACCGGTTAGTCAAGAAATACTAGTCACGTTAGTCACAATACATCACATAGTTGCTTATGAAGACTGTCTAATTGCAATGACTAATCAGTGTGAGTTGCGTCATAAGCAACAATGTGAAGTATTATGACTAAGCTTGTCTGATCATGGTATTGTCTTGTCGAGAAAAAATCTTGCCCTTGTTTTTCTTTCCATATTGTAAGTGTTTGATAGAATAAATTAATATGGCCATGAATTTGAAGATCTAGTGCCATCGGAAACATGGAAGTGGTTCGAGAAAAAATCTTGCCGGGGCGGGTCTCGAACCTGGGTCTCCGAATTATAAAGCCAGCGTTAATCACTCGACTACGGCCACTCCTATACATACCTATGTCCAGGCTGAGGTAAGTTTTGGTATCGATCAGTGACTGTGCTAAGTAGGGTCAAGAAAGCTTCTCCTATCTCCGTCACTTTGAGGAGATCCTCCTCTGTCCCACTGAATGGTTGCCACGCCGTCTCCGAATTCAACATAGCGTCCATTTCTCTCGGCAACTATTTTAATAAAAACAAATTGATTAGTTCATTACTTAAATTTTACAACAATATTTGTACTACATGCTGACGCCCAAAACGTCTCCAATTCTAATAAATACAGGTGGGGCAGAGCCGACTGACGAGTTTGAAGGGAGGAAAGTTTTAAAGGTTTAAATAATAACGGAAAAACTTAGAAAAAAATGGTTTGGTTTATTGAATTCAGCTCGAAAATAGTTTTTAGTATTAGTTTTTGAAAATTATATCGGTTAAATGGCGGCCATCAGCAGCTATACACTGATGTAGCCTATTTTTGAAATTTTCAAACGCATTTTGGCATATTGCCACTGGTAAGGCCTGAATCTCCTCCCTGATTTTCTCCTTAAGCTCTTCCAAAGTGTGTGGGCGATGTTTGAAAACCTTTTCTTTGAGGTAGCCCCACAGGAAAAAGTCACAGACACTCGAATCGGGTGAGCGTGCCGGCCACTTCACGTCCCCTCAGAGATAAGTCGCCCTGGGAACATTTCTCAACAAATCCATTGAAATGCGCGCTATGTGGGCTGTAGCCCCATCCTGCTGAAACCATATTTCCCCCAAGTCTTGTTCCTCAGCAAGTTCTTCCAATTTGGTTGCAGAAGAAACGTTTGTAACATTGTGACATAACGCTCGGAGGTGACAGTGACGGTGATGTTGTCATCTTCGAAGAAGTATGGCCCTATCACTCCAAATTGAGAAACGGCACACCAAACTGTCACTTTTGGTGAATTAAGTGGTCTTTCATGAAGTTGTCGAGGGTTATTTGCTGCCCAGTACCGGAAGTTTTGTTTGTTGACAGCTCCACACAGATGAAAATGAGCCTCGTCACTGCAGAAAAGAGTCGCCATTGCTGGGATGCGTTGAGGCATTTCCTTGCAACAATTTTTACGGTTCAAAAAATCGGCGGCATTTAATTTTTGCACAATCATGATTTTATATGATTTTGTACAACAGTCCAAATGTAGCTGGTTATAAAAAGTCAGTTTCAAATTTCTGAGTTACACTACAATTTACAATCCAAAACAAACAAAAAACACAGACTTCAAATTTAGAAATACTTCTAAATTTAATTAAAGCAGTTATATTCTTACTTGAATAATATTTTGTCAAAGAAATCAACTTGTATTTTAAAGTCAATATAGCAGTTATTTATCAGTTGTATCACAAGAGACCAAGAGACGAGTATCCCAACAGCTACATAAGCCGCTATATCTATCTATACCTTTACATAAGCTTAAGAACTATGATTATTCCAAGTGTACTCTAAAAAAATTGGTAAATCATAATATTACATTCAAATGCAAAATGGAAGCAAAATTAAGGTAGAAGGTTGGAGGTAGCTGTAAAAGGTTGGTCTGTTGTTTAACATTAACATTACTGTACTTCTTGTTTCCTATTGCTATTTAATGAATATGATAAAATTCTGACACTTTTATCTCGAGATGCGTCCACGTATAGTAAGTCCACGTTATAATGGCAGTGAAGAAATATAGGAGAAAACGTTGCCAAGTCTCTCCATTTTACCATGAGTGTACACAGCTGTTACTCAATTCATCCCATTAAATTTGATCTAATAATAATTTCATTGTTTCAAAAATAGATTTAAATCAATTATACGACTTGTATACAAAAGTATTTTGATAAAATGAAGAAAAAAAATGGCGGCTGAGAGTATTGTTAGTCTACTTTTGTACAGTCACTGTCAAAAGTAAAAATAAAATATTCTGGCAAACTGACAACATTGCAAAGCTAGAGAGAGATAGCGCTATCTGTTTTGTTGTATGATATAAAAGGACAGCAACAGTATTGTCAATTGTACACTGTCATTATAACGTGGACCTCACCACAGAAATATTAGTTCTTGTGTGAGAATGGTGACTGCAGAAGGTCTGTTTTTCTATTTTATATTTATCTAACGGGAGAAGGTCTATTTTTCTATTTTCTATTCTATATTATATATTTTTTCGCCCCACTTGGATGTAATGAGCTGGTTTTCGTGCGTCATATGGAGGCCGAAAATGATTGTTTTCTGACCAGGCCGGTAAAAGTTTTACGGCCTAGGGCGTAAAATAACCTGAAGTCAGCTTATTCTGATTTGATGTGAACGTGTTTACAAAATGGTTTATGAAACGGAATCAGTTTATGCTTCTAGAATTGAATAAGTATTCTGCAATAAGATACTATCATTTTTTTGGATGGAATAAAATACAGATAAGATATATATTATAAACTATTCAAATTCGATTTTCAGAGTAGGATAGAACTTCTAACCTAAACTTCCGAAGTCGATGACAACAAGCATTGTTGACGTTGACATTCAGATTGGCCAAATTTCAAGTGTGCTAAAACAGCTGATCAAAAAACTTCATTATTTGTGTTTATTATTCAAGAATCAATCATTTATAATAATATCATCTTGTCATTTGGAAGAATAAAAAGTATAAACTCAACCTCTTACATAATTGAACATAATCTTTTAGGTTATTTAGACAAATCAGAATAAAAAATAAAAATACTTGGACAATTTCCTAATATTCAGATTACCTCAGATTTGCTAGAGCTATGACCTTCCTGTTTTGCTTTTGAAAGTGCCTAATAAACAATTATTTCATATTTATATTGTTTATTTTTCTGTGTGGCGAAAAATAACGTTCTCACCATGGGCAAAAATGTTTTTCCGGCTCTCAATCTTTTCTAGTCCTCGGCCTACGGCCTCGGACTTGAAAACCGATTTCGAGCCGGAAAAGTCTCATTTTCGGCCCTACGTGTGAAATATACTATTCAAACTGAACTACAAAATCAAATGAATACTAACACTTTTTCTCGAGATGCGTCCAACGTAGGATATCTGCGCTGTGTGAGAATGGTGACGGCAGAAGCAGACCCTCGGGATAACTGAACGACTCCTTGAGCTCTTTGTCAATCCGAGCGTTTCGTCGACAGCGTGCGAGAACAGGGCATCATCGTACTGGAGCGACGGCAGATCTGAGTCTAGTTTCTCCAGAGTAAGCTGCACTAGTCCTCTGATGAACTCCACCTTTAAAACGAGAATTAAAATTAGTAGAAATATTGTAAATTGATACAAAGATAATGAAACTACACGATATAATATCAGTATGGCTCGGTTTCTAGAACTCTTTATAAGTATATAGGTTAATAGTCAATCAGATCTCATAAGGACCATTTTGCACTGTGAAAGCTTAAACTGAATTGAAGCAGCCTAGAGATGGATATCTCTAGATCTATATATCTAGATCTCTAGATCTTGATCTAGATCTATATCTCTAGATCTCTATCTCTATATCTCTAGATCTAGATATCTCTCTACTGAGATATTGCAATTATTCAAATGCTAATGAATTAATATTTATTATTAACGAAAATCCAAATTAAATGCTGTACTTCACCCTGATGACTTCTGCTACTGCAAATATTGACAACAGGGTAAACAGCTAGATGGAAAAAAGTACAGCATTTAATTTGGATTTTCGTTTAATAATAAATATTAATTCATTAGCATTTGAATAATTGCAGTATCTCAGTAATTTCCATCTGTAGACTGGCTGGCCGCTATGGCTTCGTATAAAATAAGCGCTGCTATCCAGAGATTGTCAGTTTGGTGTAAGGGTAAGCATTCCTGACCGGCAATTAGGAGGTACTGGGTTCGATTCCCGGGCTGACAAATAATTTTTGAATAGTACCGCTCATCGAATTTCCATCTAGCTGTTTACCCTGTTGTCAATATTTGCAGTAGCAGAAGTCTTCGGGGTGAAGTACAGCATTTAATTTGGATTTTCGTTTAATAATAATTAATAATATGAATTGAAGCAGCTGTTGGTGTAATCTCAAAATGAAACACATTATAACAAACGATACTTGATATGGATTGTATCAAGTTTAAACTGAGAATCCGTTTAAACTGGCACTATGTGTCCTTGAAACCGGGCCTAAATATGGAAGTCTATTAGAGATTTTGAGGGTTTTAGTATTTTTTCATATAATTATAAAAGTCTTCATATATGAGATACTAATGTTATATGATAATAGCATAAGAGATTAAATTGTAATAAAAGTATTTACAAGACATAAACATATCACATAAGAAAATAACGTCCGTTCGAGATTCTATTTTATAATATGTGGTATTAGCGATATTCTTAATTACTTGATATTAATGAAGCCACCTATTATTAGAAGTGGATGTGATATTACATATTACACGATAGATATTGTATATTGATTATAATATATGAAGTAGTAATTTATTTATTCATTCATAAATGGAGACAACGGGGGTCACCCCAAATCTGTCTCCTTTACATATTTGTACAACACAATATTGAGATTAAAAAAAAGGAAAAAATAGTTATAATATTATTGATAATAATAAGAAAAATATTAATAGGAAAAAATAGGTATAATGTGATGCTTTACTTTAATACTTTTTCAAATTATAAATTAATAATAGATTTTTATACAGAACAAACAAATGAAGAAAAAATTGATTGATGGTAGCATTGATAAAATAACTTACCCTAGCATCTACAGTCATTCCAAGTTCATTGAATACCGGTTGTATCCATTGGCTTACAAATTGCTCGTGATCTCTTATCCACGTTAGAACTGAGAGAAAAACAAAAGAAATTGGCAAAAACTTGTTAAAAACAGCAATAAAGTCACAAATAAACTTATGAAGTTATAAGACAAGGAATTTAGATGGCCACGTACAGCCAATGGGTAAACGTTATAACGTGGCATCACTATAGGTACATACTATGAAAAACCATTCAGGTTTGAACAACCGCATCACGTAAAAACTAGAATGAATGACTAATTTGTGTCAAAAACAATTTAGGTTTGAAGAACCGCATCATGTGAAAACTAGAATGAATGACTTACTTGTGTGAAGAACCATTCAGGTTTGTCGAGCCGGTTTGTTTGTTTGCTGCCGCAGAAATGGTAGACAAACCGCTTCCTGAGAGGCCGCACCAGCAGAGTGATGGGCAGAGGAAGTGGAACACCGCAAGTCACCAGCACCGATGACCGCACCACTGGTTTCTGTTGCAGTTCGTCACTGTATCAAGTGTGCAAGTCAAGGAATAATCTTAGTGTTGAAATGTAATAGATACATGTAATACCATAGCTATCTTAAGTAAGTAACACATGCAATAACATATCCATCGTATGCATATAGTGAGGTCCACGTTCTAATGGCAGTGGAGAAAGATGGGAGAACAACGTTGTTGATCCTCTGTCTTGTCAATGCCTTCTATAGACGGTAGTTGATACAGGTTTATTGATCCTATACTATTAAACGAGCAATTTCTGTTTATATGTTTGTATTTCACCGGATCTCGAAAACGGCTCTGTCGATTCTCACAACAAAATTCAGAACATAGTAGGTTTGGAATATAAAAATTTGATTACACTAGGTCTCATCCCTGGGAAAACTCGCTGAAGGACAATAAAAGGATAATTATTTTTCATCTTTGGAAAAACAGCTGATAATAATTATTTCGTCGTCTGTTGATGATGGAAGTGAGTGAGCGAGTTCATGTGTGTGGGACTGAGTCAAAATTATGACTCAGCTGTTGAACTTTTGTAATCATTCAATCAGTACCGGTTGCAAAAAAGCTGGGTTATTTTTAATCCTGATTGATTCCAGTAGAACCATCTTTTTGAAATGGTCTTCTCTGATTTGGTTCACATGAAATTGATCAGGATTAAAATTTAACCAGATTTTGGGCAACGGGCCTTGTGAGGGAAATTTTGCATTCCTCTGGGAATTAATCTCAGTTCACTGTGATTAGATAGAACAAGTTTGAATTAACTATGAATATTAATAAATTATTATAATTTATTCTTTCGTAATAAATTGTTTATGCTTTTGTACTGCAGAGCGAAGCTCGGTCCCGATATAGTAATATTAACTGTCCATTCTTGTTTAAAATAATCAATTAGGCTATATTTTATTAATCAAGAAATATATTTTCAATAATTGCATAATGGATTTTCATGATGAAGTTGAAATATTGTTAATTATTAATTCTACATTGTTAAAAAACGATCTGGCAACAGAGAAAAGCAAGAAAGAGGTAGCGCTATCCACTTTATGAATGATAGACAAGGATAGCAATACCATTGCTTATCAAACACTGCCATTATAACCATTAACCACTTATTAACCACTGCCATTGGGTCTCACTAGGGTCCACATGTTGGCCCAACCTGCAATGAGACCAATGCTCAATGAAGACCAGCGGTAGCCAGCGTTGGCAAACCACCCATCCACACACTGACGCTGGTCGACATTGGCCTTCATTGGGCCAAAATGTGGATGCCGCATTAATCAAGTATATTATGTAATAGCATAGCCATCTCAAGGAATAGGCCCTTCATTGGGCCAACATGTGGATGCCGCATTATTAAGTATATTATGTAATAGCATAGCCATCTCAAGGAATAGCCCTTCATTGGGCCAACATGTGGATGCCGCATTAATCAAGTATATTATGTAATAGTATAGCCATCTCAAGGAATAGGCCCTTCATTGGGCCAACATGTGGATGCCGCATTAATCAAGTATATTATGTAATAGCATAGCCATCTCAAGGAATAGGCCCTTCATTGGGCCAACATGTGGATGCCGCATTAATCAAGTATATTATGTAATAGTATAGCCATCTCAAGGAATAGGCCCTTCATTGGGCCAACATGTGGATGCCGCATTAATCAAGTATATTATGTAATAGTATAGCCATCTCAAGGAATAGGCCCTTCATTGGGCCAACATGTGGATGCCGCATTAATCAAGTATAATATATATTATTATATTATAATTTTATGGCCTTCATTGGACCACTGTAGTCAGTATCTTCCACCTTTACTCCGTCCTCTCTCAGCCCAATATTTCTTCATTCGTTCAGAAATTAATTTCCTTTCCTCGTCCGAAATCACTCTTCCCACTCTGTGTCTGACTTTGATCTGCAGTCTGGTTTGTTTGTCCTTCAGGATTCTGATGTTGTCCGACTTGTTCTTCAAATCTTCGAATGTTATATTCAACTCTCTCATATCCTCCTTGAGTTCGTCAATCCATTTTATATTTGTTTTACTTTTTCACAACTTTTCAATAATTCTTCTGCTTAGTCTGTCCTCCGAGCTCTAATCAGGTGACCGAAGAAAGATATTCGCTTTTTTTATTGTACTTGTGACAGGTTCAATTTCTTTGTAAACAGTTTCGTTGGAAGCTAATCTCCAGTGTCCATCTACTTGATAGTTCTTGTTAATACAGGTTCTGATGATTCTTCTTTCGATTTTAGTAATTTGTCTATTGTGATGGTATTGTAGTTTTAAAGATGGTTTCACTTGCGTAAGTTATTACCGGTTGAGTGACTGTCTTGTAATGCTTCAATTTTGTGGCTATTGATAGTGATTCTTGTTGTAAGTGTTCTTTGTAGCATACTGTGCTCTTCTCAACTTATTCAGTCTACTGTCCCACGTTCGATTCTCATTGAGATTGTAGGTTATGATTTCACCTAGATATTTGAAACTGTCTACAATCTTTATTTCTTGATCTCCTATACGGATCATAATATATTATGTAATAGCATAACCATCTCAAGGAATAGCCGTTTTTACACCTATCGATTGTCGGCCGACATTTTAGCCCACTGTCGTTGGGGGGCGAAATAACATGGTTTAAAATGAAACAACTTTAACACTTACTGAAGGTTTTGGCAACAGCAATCGGCCGACAGATATTATGTCCTTGAAAACATTGCTCCCTCTCATGTCGGCCGACAACGCTCTGTCATTGAGAGCTTGTAATAAACTGTATTCTTCATTTTTGGCCCAACAAACAAATTAAAAAAAAAAGAAACAAGCGAACAACAAATTCCTGAAACATAATGAGGTAGTGTAGCCTATTTAAATTACAAACTATCCCTTGAACAGGTTGCAATACTTGACTGAACTTTTATAGCATAATTTCTAGTAATATAATTAGTTTTTAAATATCAAAATTCAAAATTTTTAGTTTAGTCTTTAGTTTTGAAGTGGAAATTGGACTTTTGAAGTGAAAGTGAAATTTCAACCTTATTCTTTTTTGAAACTTGTATTTGTAAAAATTTGGGAGTGAAAGTGGAATTTTAACCTTATTCTTTTTTGAAACTTGTATTTGTAAAAATTTGGGAAAAGACAGTTTTGGGCTATGCCTGTTGTCTTCTCCCAATCATATTATATTTATTATAACTATGATCTGTAATGACAATGGAATAAATAAATAAATATTGTAAAGGATACGGCAGTTCAATTTTCAGGAGATATTTGGCGATAGGTTGCAGTTTATCGGCCGAGTTGATAACTGGTGCCAAAATATTGCTTCCCACCATTGGCCAACTGATCGACTTCAGAACTTCTTCGAATTGTCTGCAAAACAAAGTAAAAACTGAATAAATACAGGGTAATTATCGGGAAACGCATGTTTTTCAAATAACGAGAACTGTTGCAAATCAGAGTAAAAAAATGCATTTATTAGTGAAAATACAGTGTACACAATATGCAATTTCAAAATAAATTACTTACAATTTATTATTTGAAAATTACATCTCTACGGTGGTCGTCTGCTGCTTGGATACATTGTTGAAGGCGTTCTTTAAAACTTGCTACGGATTTTGCTAACATGTCTCTAGGAATGCCGTTGATTTCCTGGCGAATAGCTTCTTTAAGCTCCTGTATTGTTCGTGGTTTGTTTATGTACACTCTAGCTTTCAAAAATCTCCACAGAAAGAAATCTGGAATTGTTAGATCCGGTGAGCGAGAAGGCCAAGAGACATCACCAAAACGCGAGATCACTCTTGTAGGGAATGTTTGCCGAAGGAATTCCATACTAATGCGAGCCGTATGTGCTGTTCCCCGTCTTGTTGGAACCATACATTACGTACCATACATACTCTATACGTTGACGGCGCAGCTCTGGCAAGAAATATTCTTTGTAAACAGTTCGTTGGAAGCTAATCTCCAGTGTCCATCTACTTGATAGTTCTTGTTAATACAGGTTCTGATGATTCTTCTTTCGATTTTAGTAATTTGTCTATTGTGATGGTATTGTAGTTTTAAAGATGGTTTCACTTGCGTAAGTTATTACCGGTTGAGTGACTGTCTTGTAATGCTTCAATTTTGTGGCTATTGATAGTGATTCTTGTTGTAAGTGTCTTTGTAGCATACTGTGCTCTTCTCAACTTATTCAGTCTACTGTCCCACGTTCGATTCTCATTGAGATTGTAGGTTATGATTTCACCTAGATATTTGAAACTGTCTACAATCTTTATTTCTTGATCTCCTATACGGATCATAATATTATGTAATAGCATAGCCATCTCAAGGAATAGCCGTTTTTACACCTATCGATTGTCGGCGACATTTTAGCCCACTGTCGTTGGGGGGCGAAATAACATGGTTTAAAATGAAACAACTTTAACACTTACCGAGGGTTTGGCAACAGCAATCGGCTGACAGATATTATGTCCTTGAAAACATTGCTCCCTCTCATGTCGGCCGACAACGCTCTGTCATTGAGAGCTGTAATAAACTGTATTCTTCATTTTTGGCCCAACAATCAAATTAATTGAAAATAAACAAGCGAACAACAAATTCTTGAAACATAATAAGGTAGTGTAGCCTATTTAAATTACAAACTATCCCTTGAACAGGTTGCAATACTTGACTGAATTTTATAGCATAATTCTAGTAATATAATCAGTTTTTAAATATCAAAATTCAAAATTTTTAGTTTAGTCTTTAGTTTTGAAGTGGAAATTGGACTTTTGAAGTGAAAGTGAAATTTCAACCTTATTCTTTTTTGAAACTTGTATTTGTAAAAATTTGGGAGTGAAAGTGAATTTTAACCTTATTCTTTTTTGAAACTTGTATTTGTAAAAATTTGGGAGAAGACAGTTTTGGGCTATGCCTGTTGTCTTCTCCCAATCATATTATATTTATTATAATTATGATCTGTAATGACAATGGAATAAATAAATAAATAAATATTGTAAAGGATACGGCAGTTCAATTTTCAGGAGATATTTGGCGATAGGTTGCAGTTTATCGGCCGAGTTGATAACTGGTGCCAAAATATTGCTTCCCACCATTGGCCAACTGATCGACTTCAGAACTTCTTCGAATTGTCTGCAAAACAAAGTAAAAACTGAATAAATACAGGGTAATTATCGGAAACGCATGTTTTTCAAATAACGAGAACTGTTGCAAATCAGAGTAAAAAAATGCATTTATTAGTGAAAATACAGTGTACACAATATGCAATTTCAAAATAAATTACTTACAATTTATTATTTGAAAATTACATCTCTACGGTGGTCGTCTGCTGCTTGGATACATTGTTGAAGGCGTTCTTTAAAACTTGCTACGGATTTTGCTAACATGTCTCTAGGAATGCCGTTGATTTCCTGGCGAATAGCTTCTTTAAGCTCCTGTATTGTTCGTGGTTTGTTTATGTACACTCTAGCTTTCAAAAATCTCCACAGAAAGAAATCTGGAATTGTTAGATCCGGTGAGCGAGAAGGCCAAGAGACATCACCAAAACGCGAGATCACTCTTGTAGGGAATGTTTGCCGAAGGAATTCCATACTAATGCGAGCCGTATGTGCTGTTTCCCCGTCTTGTTGGAACCATACATTACGTACCATACATACTCTATACGTTGACGGCGCAGCTCTGGCAAGAAATATTCTCCAACATATCCAGGTACCGTTGTGCATTCACTGTGACTGTTCTGCCATCGTTATCTTCAAAAAAATAAGGACTTCCCGCCGCCGCCAATCGAAATTCCTTGTATACTACGTAAGTCAAAAACATGCGTTTCCCAGCAATCACCCTATATTTTATCACTAAACATACAGTGAAATGAGTCCTACTACAAGGATAACATTTGAGAGGTTCTCATTTATTATTTCAACAAATTTATGTTCCATTAATTACAAACTGACAGGCACCCGTACCCGTGCTTTGTTCAGAAGTGATTATGCGTGTATCATTCGTGTCTCCTATCATCCAATGTCTAAGCAAATTCCTTCCTTATAATATTATAGAAGATGGATGAAAATCTATAGTGAGGCCCACGTTATAATGACAGTATTTGATCAACTTTGGTTTTGCTATCCTTGTCTATTATTCGACAAAGCCGGTGGTACTATCCTTTTCTAGGTCCGCAACGATGCCAATTATGTTTTTTAAGTGTAGAAATATAATTAATTAATGCATAGAATCGGCATCGCTATTCCTCTATCTTTATCCACCGCCATTATAACGTGGACCTTACTATAGTAGCTGTGAACTTACTTAGAGTATTTGTCCTTGAGTCGATTGTGCCAATAATGTACGGTTTCTCTGATAAACGAGACGAGGTGAGTGCATTTTGATTTGTGAAGTCGTGAACACAGCTTACAAAGACGTACAAATTCCAATAGAGCTTGATCGTCATCCTCTTCATTCAGAGAATCGTCTAGTTCTTGACTGTAAAATAAAAAACAAACCTTAAAGCAATATAAAACAAACATTTTTCTTAAGCAACGATTTAAGCTGAATTCGCAAACAACAGTAACAGTGACAATATAATTCCCATAAGTTTTAATGGTATTATTCATATTCACTCTGCCGGGCTGAGTGGAAATAATTCAATTAGGATTTAACTTTCACTTGTTTCTTGGATTCTTTCACTTGGATTCTACTTTCACTTATAGGATTTATATTTTCACTGTTAACCGAGACTTTTTCACTGTTGTGTGCGAATTCAGCTTTAAGGATAATCCTAAATAACTAGTTTAGAGAAGGTCTATGGGGGTGCTCACATTTTATGTTCACGTACAACATTGGCTGTTTTCATACTTACCGATATCTCACCGACACGACACCTAGAATGTCCTCTGATTCCCGGAGAGATGACTGTTGATGAGAATCTGCCCATCGGAGGACATTCTTGGTGTCCTGACGTTAGATGTCGGCCGACAATCGGTAAGTGTGAATCATGGGCCCATATGAATGAAGTTGAGCATTTGCTTATACTTCTAAAATATGGAGAATTTGCTTCATTTTCTATGAATAAACGTGAGCAAAAGGTTTTGCTCATGCTCATCAAAAAAAAAAAAAATAGTTTGAGCATCTGCTCAAAAGTAAAAGCTTTCGCTCAAAATTGTATGAATAAACTAGAGCATTTGCTTAACTTTTGAAGCGAATGCTTCAAAAAAGGTGAGTGTAGTCTATAGCAGCTTATCACCTTGCTCATAGTAAAATGGCTCAACTAATTCGTACGAGGAAGAGGAAACTATATACCAGACACGATAACAACCAATAGTTGAGAACTATAAAACTCTTTTTAAATCAACCATGATATATATCACCATTATCCCTACAAAAGAATAAATACAAAAGATAGCTACTTGATATAAAGATAGCCATCACAAAGTAGGAAATAGGCATTTAAGAAGATGAGAGTGTAGACGATTAGAAGAAGGCTATTGATATTATAAGAATATGCTGAAGATTATTATAGAGATGACATTTTTTCATGCTATTATTTCAAAATTCTAAACTCAACTAACCTAAAACTCTATTCATAAATAGAGAACAGAGCAGACGACGCAAACACAAGCGGTGCCTCCTACTTGCATATTTAGCGCTTCCGTGAGCTATAAAAACAAATTAAGGCTACAAAAGCGAATCAGCTGATAAAAAAACTTCAAAATACATGAGCATTTGCTCCAGAGTTCAGGAGCATAAGGTAAGAGTATAAGGTAAAGCTTACTCATATAAAAATGAGCAAATGCTTTTGCTTCTACCTTTTGCTCATGAGCAAAACCTTATGCTCTATGCTCTTGCTCATGAGCATTTGCTCTGGTTTTATTCATATGGGCCATTGTATCGTATGCCAATTCACTTGTCAAAAAATAAATTATTTGAAACCAGGAGCAAAAATAAACATACAATAATACTTTAAGTAACACGTCCGGTAACAATAATTTACCGCATAAGTATGATTGTTTCTGCCCGAAACGTAGTAGTTGAGGGCAGAATTATCATACGAATGCGGTAAATACGTTACCGTACAAGTTACGTACAATATTTTTTGTCATACTTATCTGAGAAAGAATAATATTGCTGAGAAACAGAAACCAGTACCTGCTGCTGCTCGAGCTACTGCATTCTATAAACATGACCTAGCCCTAGCGCCTAGTTCATAACAGACAGATTCTTCGAGCTCGAATAAAATAATAAAGGCCTAAATTATAAGATTTCAGATCTTATAGCTTGAAACTCCTTAAATGAGTTCTTCACTATTTGAGTTAGTATTTTAATTACTCAGGCCCGGTTGCACAACAGCCGGTTAAATTTTAACCGTGATTAATCTCACGAGAACCAATCAGAGAAGGCGTTTCTGAAAAGACGGCTTCTCTGATTGGTTCTCGTGAAATTAATCACGGTTAATATTAACCGGCTGTTGTGCAAGCGGCACTCAGATATTATAAGGACTCAGTAGAGTCCTAACATACTCGACTGTAAAGAGAACATATGATCTCTTTACAGTATAGTAAGCTGTAATGAAAATCACATGTTTTATTACTCTGCAAACAGCTGTTTACCAGCTTGATTTAATGCATGGAAAGCAGCTGCAATTGAGTAAGTATGACAAACAAATAAAAACCATTGAGTATTACTAAGATGACATATAAATAAGTAAGTACCGTACAATCTCTGTGGTACAATACTATTTGTTTCATTTTAATCAATCATTCTTGGGGACCACATGTGACCATATTAGGCGTTTTTTAACAAGTTTTCAGACGAAGTTTTCGACAGGGCAAGAAGGTCTCCAATTGGTGTGATTATCATAGGCTATTCCTGAATGTCATCCCAATCAGCCAATCGGAGAGCTTTCTGCCCTGCCGACTCGTCTGAAAACTATTGAAAAAAGGCCTATATGGTCTTTGTCCTTATCTTGACGAATCATTTATTGACGACGTACTTTTAAGATTGTCATTAAGCATCAATTATATAAAACTGTTATAGATAACACAGAGATGGATTATCATGAGAAGTTTACAAAAATGTACCTTTCAATGAGAATTTTGCTGGACTGCATCTATGTTCTAAGAAGCAGAATATTGTAAATTAACATTTTCACCCCTCTAATAAGCTATGATTACCACATGAACTTGACTTTAATTATTAAAGTAATTAGTGATACTAGTAAGAAGGATTTACTGTAACCAAGGTATTGCAAAAGTAAATTATTGATAATCAATAAAGGTTACAAACTCACTTGATAATTTCAATAGCCTGGATGTTTTTCAAGTAGAGTTTCAGTCGTTCAAGCTCATCTATCTTGCTAACATATTTCTGTAAGTTTGCTACCATGTCTTCAACTTCAAGTTTGGTACTGTTGAAATTGGATTCAAGAGTTTGATACTCGTTGTTGTAGTTTTCAATATTCTTACAGACATTTTCAACGTCTTTGATGACGGCTGTAACTTGTGATGGTACTTCGCTGCTCACTGAAGAAAGCTGAAAATTAGTAGATCATTTTTATACACATTATTTGAATACGAAATTTTAAAATATAGATAACCTACCAATGTAGATGGACAATGTAAATGACGATTCAACAAACGTGAGGACTATTTAGTACGGCAACGCCCAGTTCTTGTATTTGATAACTATTAAATTTAACAGAGATTAACTGCTGATGAATGGTCTATTCCGCTTCTTTTATTGGTTCTCGTGGTTATTGCTCCGCTAGAAGGCGTCATTTTATTTATGTTATTGTTATACCTTACCTTATTAATAATGTAAGGCTCATTGATAAGGCTCTTATTAAATAAAGATACCAGTCTCAATTTCCAGTGAGAGCAACTATTAGCGGCAAAGTTTAAAGCACGCTGGGAAACTAATGGTACGGTAGCCGGGCTGGTAACCCTGGTGAGGAACCTGAATCTGGCAACCCTTCTGTAATGAGCATGATAAAAACTAACTTTATTGCTCTGTGATTTGCGTTGACCACTTGGCAACCTATTCTTAAATTCGCTTAATTTCTTTTGACGAAATCTATCCAGTGTAAAGACTGGTCATGGATGGAAAGAAAATTGAATTGAATTGACCCAGTAGCTTGTGAGAATATTGACCTTACGTAATACGAGCCTTAATTACGGCTAAGGGCCTGGACACCAAGAAACTAGAGACCCGGTTGCACAAAGACATGTTAAATTCGTACTAGGATCAAATTAAGTCACAAGAACTAATAAGAGAAGCTTTTTTGAAAAGAAGGCTTCTCTGATTAGTTCTTGTGGCATTTAATCATGATTAAACTTTAACGGACTTTTGTGAAACCGGGTACCCTATTATAGTGTAGGCTAAAACTCATGACAAGCTAACCTACAACTAAAATTAGACAAAATCCAATTTGAATGATTCCATGTAAATTGAATCTGTCAAAATACGTTTTTACAATAGCTATTTTGAGGAAAGTAACTGGAAATTTTCAACAAAAGTTAGGTATTGAAATAGTTTTTAGTACAATAAACAAACACAAGTAACTCTAGCCTAACTTACCGTGTTTTCTATTTTTCTTTATCATCCTGTAGTCTACTGTATACTTCTTCAGCCTTACTCAAATTCTCAACATCACTACCAAACTCTATATTTAGTTGTTCAATTACTTTAGCTATCAATTCATCATTCATTTGATATTATTTATAAATATTCAAAACACAAAA
>NC_052511.1:2095596-2122483 GCF_014356525.2 Nilaparvata lugens
ATAGTAAAATGGCTCAACTAATCGTATGAGGAAGAGGAAACTATATCAGATACGATCACAACCAATAGTTTGGAACTATAAAACTCTTTTTAGATTCAAACCTTGATACATATCACTTATCCCTACAAAAGAATAAATACATAGATAGCTACCTGTTATAAAGATAGCCATCACAAAATAGGAAATAGGTATTTAAGAAGATGAGAGTGTAGACGATTATAAGAAGGCTATTGATATATAAGAATATGCTGAAGATTATTATAGAGATGACATTTTTTTCACGCTATTATTTCAAAATTCTAACTCAACCAACCTAAAACTCTATTCATAAATAGAAAACAGAGCAGACGACGCAAACACAAGCGTGCACCCTATTTGCATATTTAGCGCTTCCGTGAGCTATAAAACCAAACTAAGGCTACAAAAGCGAATCAGCTGATGAAAAAATCTTTAAATACGTGAGCATTTGCTCCGAGTTCAGGAGCATAAGGTAAGAGTAAAAGGTAAAGTTATTCATATAAAAATGAGCAAATGCTTTTGCTTCTACACCTTTTGCTCATGAGCAAAACCTTATGCTCCATGCTCTTGCTCATGAGCATTTGCTCTGGTTTTATTCATATGGGCCACTATCACGGTATTGAATCTGAGTGCAATAACCAAGGTCTTTCAAGCAAATACCAGAGTTGCAACTATGATGAAGAAAACGAGAAGTTATTAAGAGAGTCATATCCATCATAGTTACAATACTATAAACCAGATAGTTCATCTTCAGTACCCGCAACACAGAACCGCAAGCTTAGAGAAAGGCACATTATAGCGGATTAAGCTTATAACTCTCTTCCTATTGAAATAAATGTATGAGAGCCCAAAAAGGTTTAAGAATGCAATAAAGCTAAAATTGATCGATGCATCTCCGTACAGTGTAGAGGAAAGCTTCAACTGTGTTGGCACGTGTAGGTATTTTTTGCTAGCATATATTTTCAACTACTTTGTATGTTCTGATTTTCTTCTTATTTTCTCTATTTTATGATTACTTTTTTGAGTATTGTACTCAATACTTTTTGACGTGTCATATACTATCAAGCTTTGCTTGATTATGTAGTGTTACATGACGAAAATTAAACTAAACTAAACTAAAGTCTGAGATATATTACTTTTAACATGAATAGGAGAAACTCATTTCTCCCTCCACAGTTTGTAGCGTAGACACAGTTGGATGCGCCGTGTCATTTTGCTTCATGCTCTTGTGATGAAAACAATATTATACCTGCTGACCAGTATATGACTTGGAACATTGCCAGCAATTGCTGGAAGGGGAGTGTTGGTGCGTCGCGTTGGAAAGCTCTCTCAAACAGACACAAAAGAATGAGAATGCTGCTAGGAAGTGGAAGTGATTAGTGGAGGATAGAGCATCGGACCTCTCCGTCTTCGAGAAAGAGCCGTGTTAAAAGTAATTTCTCTCCCACTTTAGTTCCAAATCTACGTTCATATTCATTTATTAGATCAAAACACATTACAATATTGGAAAGGAAAAATAAGTTAGACTCAGTTCATTAAACTGTCCAAATTATTATTGTGATTTCAGTTGGTTTGCAATGAGCTATATGCTTGATCTAATGACAGGCAAAGATAGCAAACCAATGTTAATCAGTTGCCTACTTAACGTGATTTCGCTATAGAACTGTATTCTATCTAGAAGATGTTTAAAGATTTATTGATGGAATTGCAGATGGTTTGCAATGAGCAGTCCACATGATGAAGTCTCGCCCCAAGTCACCCCCTCTGCCTGCCCCATGTTCCAAGTGCTTGCTTTCAAACTGCATCAGCTGGAGCAGTTACTCTCTCACTCACTCTTCACTGCAGCCTGGAAGAAGATCGCTACCCAACTGAATACTGTGAGTACTTATCAGTTATTTCACACCAAGCCGGACTTAATAACCGCTCCGACCGAATGGTTTGGATTTAACTGTTGCTGTGTTTGGTCCCTTTATGTGAATGATATCTATTCATTTATACATTGATATATACAATACTAGTAGTTCTGTGAACAGTAGACCTCGCGCAAGTTTAACTGTTGCTGTATTTGGTCCCTTTATGTGGAATGATATCTATTCATTTATACATTGATATATACAATACTATACAGTCCTGTATAGTAGGACAAACATTTGATATATACAGTCCTGTGAACAGTAGACCTTGCGCAGATTTAACTGTTGCTGTATTTGGTCCCTCAATGTGGAATTATATTTATTCATTTATACATTGATATATACAATACTAGTAGTTCTGTGAACAGTAGACCTCGCGCAGTTAAAAACCACAGCCTCCTCCAATACTGTCCATCAGAGTGAATTATGTCCTGTCCTGACGTGTCGGCGAGATATCGGTGTGCGAACAACTAATAGATGTTTGGGTCGTTGCACTGACAATAATTTGTTGTAAACAACTATGCTACTATCATCAAAAGCTTACCGAGTTGAAAGCAGAGAAAAGAATATGCTACTTCGAGTTATCAATTGCATGCCTCATTGTTTGCAATATTAATAGTCCACACGACAGCTGATTTATGATGAATAATTCTACAGTCTGATTTTTACGTTAATATTGACGTTTGAAGGAGACTCCTTTTCCTTTTGTGTTATCCTTAAAATATGAAATTTCAAAAAACCTTATATATAAGTCGACGCGAAATTCAAAAAGGAACATACCTGTCAAATTTCATGAAAATCTATTGCTGTGTTTCGTCTATTAGCATTGATGTATCGTTGTCTATCATTCGACACAGTAGATAGCGCTATCCTTTCCTACCTCCGCAACGTTGCGAGATCGTTTTTCAACAATGTAAAAATATAATTAATTAACATAATATTTAATCTCAATCATGAAAACTTATTACATAAAAAATACTTTTTCTTGGCGAATAATTTATATTACTGATTATTTTTTACAATAATCTGTAGGTTACCAAGCTGTAGGTTGGGGTATGACATTTCTTGCTATACTTCCACATTCATGTCACATTTCAAAAATCTAATAGTTTTTACAAAAATCTGTCATTAGGGTGATTTATGGTGCTAGTAGACGGGCTCATACTTTCCCTATGTTTAAATCATTGAGGATTCTTCCTTTAGATATACGTATGTGTTGAAACTTGAAAGTTCTATCCCTGTTTTATAAAATGAATATGGATAGATATTTTTTATTAGTGATGTTTATGTTTTGAAGGGACGGATTCAAAGATCCAAAGGTTCGAAGAACCTCACACGTCAACCGAAGCTTATTGTGTGTCCCAAAAGTATGTTAGTTAGGCAAACCAACTCCCGTGTCGTTTACAAGGTTCAGGAGTTTCTTCCCTATACTAACATCCCATTCCTCACCTGGTTGCTTACAGCCAAACAGAGTCCTTCTTCTAGCCCCAAGTCTTTCGCAATCCAGTATGATATGCTTAGCAGTCTCTTCAGACTGATTACAAAGCCTACACATCTGACTTTCATTTCTGAGTCCAATTTTATTGATTTATTTATTTTATTAATATAATTTTTACAAGAAGCACTGAATGGGAGAGAAAAACTAAGGATACTCATTGTACTATTTCTCTCCCAAATTTAGATAATAATTTAAAAGTCCGAAATGAGGTTATGATTCCACTTTTCTGAAATTTAGTTCTTTTTCACTCAAAAACAACTAAAACTAAGAATTTTGAAGGTTGAGAAACTGGATAGGAAACAAAAATATTACACTCAAATCACTGATAATTGAAACATTTTCACGTAATTTACAAAATTTAGAGCCGGAAAAATAGAACTTATTATTCAGCACAGCTGTATACCTTTGTTTTGTGTGGAGATGTTTCCTGAAGTGGCCATGTCCAGTTATCAGGGCAATCACCTGCTTGACCTGACCTCTACCCAGACTCACCAGCCACCTGGTGAAGCGAGGGCTTGCGTCTGCCAGCAGTCTTTTGCCAAGTGCTTGACCAGGGTGACCCTGCCATTGCTGGTTGTGTAAGTCCCTGGACCATTTATTTATTGTGTGGAAGGCAGTTGTTTTACTTATGCCACAGCCCGGCTCTGGGCCAAGGAATGGCATACTAGAACCCCGCTTAGCAAGCTCGTCTGCACGCTCATTACCTCCTATGCCTACATGGCCAGGTACCCAACCAAGATGCACAGAGTTGAGCGTTGCAAGCCTGCTGAGCGTTTTGTGGCACTCCCACACCAATTCAAACTTGATTTCGTTGGAGTCACGAGCCTTGAGGGCTGCCTGACAGTCTGACAGGATTTATTAGTGATAGATATATTTATTAATATTTTATTATACAGAGTTATCATAAAAGAATGGTGCGGTTTCGAACATGGTTTAAAGAAATACCAAATTACTTACAGTTGATGTTGTTTATTCATCTAATTTGTCGTCTCAGGCAGTTTTTTTACATAATTGATAAATTTAAATATGTGCGCCTTTAGTCGTTCGACAAAATATCCAAACGATAATCAATTTCTCTCCAAACATTCGCTAACATTTCATTGGTTATGGTTGTCATTGCTTCATTAATCCTGTTTTTAAGTGGTTCAGGTAGATTTTTTCTTGTAAATTTACATCAAAAACATTGTTTATTCACAAGAAATCGCGAACTGAACCACCTTGAAACAGGATTAAAGAACCAATGACAACCATAATCGAAGAAATGTTATCGAATGCTAAGAGAGAAATTTATTATCGTTTGGACATTTATCGAGCGACTAAGGGCGCACTTATTGAAAGTTATTAATCATGTAAAAAAACTGTTTCAGACGACAAATTAGGTGAATAAAAAACATTAACTGTAAGTAATTTGGTTTTTCTTTAAACAATGTTCGAAACCGCACCATTCTTTTATGATAACCCTGATATATTCAAGTGTCCCCATACAGGGTAGCCTATAGGGAATACATTAGAAATTATGAAACAATATTGTATTTGCTTTTTGGAATGTATTTGATTGTTATTTATTTATTTTTTTCGAATAAAGAAAGAAGAAAGAAAGAAAGATTATTTGATGGAAAATATTGGACAAGACATTTTCAAGTACCCCTTTTTAAAAAAACCTTGATAAATAAGATTAGTCAGATGGAAATAAGTTGCATTTGTTCAAATGCTAGTTAATGAATAATTATTATTAAACGAAAATACCAATTAAAATCACAGCATTTACATTGAAAATTAGATTTACAGCATTTAATTGGGATTTTCGGTAGCCTCTAAACTTTTGAAATTGTTTCATAATACAGATTGTTTCATCATAATTGACCGAGCGAAGTGAGGTCTAAGATTCAAGTCGACGGTTTGGCATTTCTCTTAATGTTTAAATGTTTGTATGTTGCGCATTTACGGCGAAACGCGGTAATAGATTTTCATGAAATTTGACAGGTGTGTTCCTTTTTTAATTGCGCGTCGACGTATATACAAGGTTTTTGGAAATTTTGCATTTCAAGGATAATATAAAAGGAAAAAGGAGACTCCTTCATACGCCAATATTAGAGTAAAAATCAGACTATAGAATTATTCATCATAAATCAGCTGACAAGTGATTACACAGATGTGTGGAGAAGCCAGTCTATTGCTGTATTTCTATAAGGTCTATGTGGATGAGAATACTGCGTGAGGTCTACTGTTCACAGAACTACTAGTAATAATTAAATAAGAGTAACCTTCACCAAAAAGTTAACAGTTTTAGGGTATCATACCTGTTTTTTCAAAGCTGTATTGTTTTATTTTAAAGTGATAAATAAATAATTGATAACTTTGATGATTTCAGTTTATTTTGGAAGAACTGATTCTGGAGAACACATTCAACGAGGGTGGGGCGGCTCAATTGCAGTTGGATATGACGCGTAATCTATTTCCGCTCTTCCGGCAGTACACACAAAATCCTGATGTTTACTTCAGTCAGTAAGTACCTTACAAATTATTGAACATATTCTATTTTCGTTTAAATTTAGTGTCTGTCCTAAGAACTCTAAGGGCTCGGGATTTAGCTAAGCTCTAGACTTTAAACAGCTGGAGTCAGAAAATTGGCTTTCCAAAACGGGGCGTAGTCGCAGTCCACAATTAAATTAAATGTCGAAAAACTAGAAAATTGAACACAAACTAAAATAAAGAGAAAATAGTGTAAAGTTTCAGCTATTTTAAATTATTTAGGAATGTTTTATTTCGTCAAGGATAAAAGTTTCCAGAAGTTATAGAAAGTTATAGTATATAAAGTTATAGAAATGAGAAAAAAAAGATTATCATAAAAACTGTGACTACTCCCCGTTTCTGAAAGAAAATTTTCTGACTCCAGCTGTTCGGTACACCTTTTTATTTCCATTTAAATTGAATAACCTTTTTTAATATAATAATTGTTAAGATTTTTATAAGAGTGAAAAAAAGTGGCAACTGAAATTTTTAAGTGGTCTAATAAGCGAGTTTTGGGTTGTTGAAGTGCTAAACTCAGTTTTCTTTCCAGATCATTATTAGAACTTCTCTTATAAACTCAATAAATGTATCTTTCCAAACTAAAACATTTTATTCCCCATATCATTCATAAATAAAAAAGTAACATTTTTTGTCAATTTGATAACTTGTTTATTTTGGCATTAATCACGAAACAACGCATAGTAGAACAAAGCCAATGATATACTGAATGTAAAAACTCCAATGGAAAATTCAAAACCTTTTATGATCTGGAAAGAAAACGGAGTTTAGCACTTCAACAACCCATAACTCGCTTATTAGACCACTTAAAAATTTCAGTTGCCACTTTTTCTCACTCTTATAATAATCTTAACAGTTATATTAAAAAAGATTATTCAATTTAAATGGAAATAAAAAGATGTACCGAACAGCTGGAGTCAGAAAATTTGCTTTCAGAAACTGGGCGTTGTCGCAGTTTTTATGATAATCTTTTTTTTCTCATTTCTATAACTTAATATACTATAACTTTCTAAAACTTCTTGAAACTTTTATCCTTGACGAAATAAAACATTCCTAAATAATTTAAAATAGCTGAAACTTTACACTATTTTCTCTTTATTTTAGTTTGTGTTCAATTTTCTAGTTTTTCGACATTTGATTTGAACGTGGACTGCGACTACAACGCGTTTCGGAAAGCCAATTTTCTGGGTCCAGCTGTTTTAATTTTAGAACTTAGCTAAATCCCGAGCTCGGAAACCGGCCCTTAAGGTGCATTTTCGTTTGTGCATAAACTTCCGCAGTCGACGACGACAAGCATTGTTGACATTCATATTGACCAAATTTCAAGTGTGCTAGAACAGTTGATCAAATAACTTTTCATTATTTGTGTTTATTATTCAAGAATCAAAACATTTCTAATAATATCAACATATTGCCATTTGTAAGTATAAAAATGTATAAACTCAACCTTCCTCATTAAAACATAATTGAAGATAATCTTTTAGGTTTTTTGGACAAATTGAAATCCACCCAATCTGAGATCCTCCTCTGTCCCTGATCGACGACGACATTTACGCACAAACGAAAAACCAGCTTAAGGAACCTCTCCATAATTGAAATCAGCCAACTTGAATCATTACAGTATTAATGCGGAGTTCCACATACCTATAGTGATAATTCTCACATTATAATGGCAGTATTTGATTGAAATTGGTGTTGCTATCCTTGTCTATCATTCGACAAATCAGATAGCGCTGTCCTTTTCCAGCTCTGCAACGTTACCAATCGTTTTATTAACAATGTAGGAATATAATAAATTAATTGAGAAAATATTTTATCACAATCGTGAAGTTTATTATTCAGTCATTGAAAAATTATATTTTTGACGAATAAAATATAGGGCTAATTGATTATTTCAAACGAGAATAAACAGCTGCTATTACATAAGATATACCAGTATCAAATATTTTCTATAGTAGGAGCTACAAGGCAGAGATTCGGCAACGCTGTTCCCCTATCTTTCTCCACTGCCATTATTACGTGGACCTCATTATTTTACGTTCCGATCCGACCTATCATCCGACTTTCTGTGGTACAACAGGTCAAATGACGGACAGGTGAGTCTTGCCGCATTCAAGTCCGTTCTCTTGCTATCATACGGTCGACCGCTTGTATGATCGGAGTAGGATCGGAACGTTGCATAACAGGTGTGTTATAAGCCTGACAAGTGTCTCCTCGGCTTTTATTCGCTTAGATTTAATGTACAGGGTTGGGCAGGGATGTATGGATGATTTGAAATAATAGTTACACACTCATTTTTAAACGAAAATCAAAATTCATGCTTTGAGTGTGTACGTTTGATGCTGCCATTATAAAAATTGAAGAGGAAAAATAGAAACATTGATTATGTACGAAAAATAACATCTGTTAATGCTGTCCGTTTTTGTCCATACACTCCTGTAGACGTTGTGAGAAGTCGTCTATACTCCTCTGAATCATTGCACGTGATACCGCTCGAATTTCGTGTGTTATTGTTCCACTCAGTGCTTCAAGGGTTTGTGGTTTGTTTATTTATACACGTGTTTTAAGGTAGCCCCATAAAAAATTGTCACAAGGAAAAAATAGTCACAAGGTGACTGGTCCGGTGACCGAGGAGGCCACTCCACATCTCCATGCTACGAAATGAGGCGTCCAGGGAAGGTCTGCCTTGAGCTGCGTACACATATACGCTCTTCCAACCCGCACCGAGCACGCTCCTCCCTCGAACCGCCCTCGTTCCTCCATCGAACCACAGTCGCGCCGCCCACGCACCCATCATGAACGTTACGGAAGATGTTAGATCTTCTCGCGTTCCCCGGTCGAACCACTGTTGCTCCGCGGTCGATCATCAATCGCTCTGCTGGAGTGACGTTCGGTTGCGGAGCAGAGCAGAGCGAAAGTCTGTACGCACCTTTAGAAATTCCATAGCTGCTCTCAATGTATGGAATGTCGCCTCATCTTGTTGAAACCATACAGTTTTTGTGTAGTTGAGAAGTTGATAATGTGGTAATTATTCATATTGAATGAAAAAGACTACGAAATTGTCAAAAAACCACAGATTTATTGATACTTAGAAAGACCGGTTTCGGTTATTACACCATTGTCGATCTCTGATAAACTGTTTAGACTGTTTATCAGAGATTGACAATGGTGTAATAACCGAAACCGGTCTTTGTAAGTATCAATAAATGTGTGATTTTTTGACAATTTCTGGCAGAAAAATTCACGCAGCATAGTTAGGTAACGATCATTATTGACAGTGAGGTTTAGACCGTTTTCTCGAAAAAAGTAAGGGCCAATAATTAGTTTTATGGAGCTACCTAAAAGCAGGTGTATAAATAAACAAACCTCAAACCCTTGAAGCCCTGAGTGGAACAATAACACTGGAAATTCCAACGGTACCACTTGCAATGCTTCAGAGCAGTATGGACAACTTCTCACAACGTCTACAGGAGTGTATGGATAAAAACGGAAAGCATTTAACAGATGTTATTTTTCGTACATAATCTATGTTTTAATTTTTTCCTCTCTAATTTTTATAATGGCAACATCCAAGGTACACACTAAAAATAAATTTTGAGTTTAGTTTGAAAATGAGTTTGCAACTTTTACTTCAAATCATCCATACCTCCCTGCCCAACCCTGTACTTTAAATAAACAATAAAAAAACTATCAAGTACACTTAATTTCATTCCAACACTACTAGTCTCAACTCTTCAAGAACCATTTTAAAGTGTATGTCTAAAGCTGCGTACAGCCTTGAGCGTCACGAACACGGGTATTTCGCTTTCTATCAGCTGATGCTAAGCTTATTATATCTGTGTCTCTATCTGTAAAGGAGCATTTTATAGTGTTGAGGAGTTCTTTGATAATAGAACCTTACAATAATAGTATAAGAAATTACTCATACTATAAATGATTGATGTAGTGGCCTACTATATGGCATATATCCATTTATTTATTTATCCATTTATTTATTCATCCATTTATTTATTTATCCATTTATACAATAAATAATCATCAAAGTGATAGGGAGAGGAAAAATAAGGTAATGGTAAAGGTAACCTTGTGCTATTCATCTCCCAAATTTAGATAACACATAGTCCAAAATAGGTTGAAGCAGCGTTTACACCAAAGTTATTAACAAAATGTTGATAACTTAATCCTTATAGATTATATTAGATTGAACGGAACTTGACAAACACATATGTTCATCAAGTGTATGATACGTTATGTTCAATCTAATAGAATCTATAAGAATTAAGTTAGGTATTATCATTTTGTTAATAATTTTTGTGTAAACGCAGCTTTAGTCTTGTAGTTCTTCAATTCACAAAATTTTCAGTCCTCAAGTATTTTCACAAAGTAGATTTTCAATTTAGATGCTTCAAAACTAAACATAGAAGAAATAATATGTTACATGTTTTGATATATTTTAGAGATAGACTATTTGATACAATCAACTTTTTGTACAACAATGTGTAAATATATAAATTTTATTTGATTCTATCTTATACGGGCTACACACTGGTGTCGCAAGACACGCGTCTCAAGACGCGTGTCGTGTCTTATCAAAATTTCATGAGACATGCATGTCTTTGTTGCTTGTCGCATGTCTTGTGATTTTCGGTTGTTACAAAGCTGTATGACAGACTGAGCATGAGCAGTGACAAAGAGCGCTCAGTGCTGGCAGTAGACAGTGGCTAGAGCGCATGCGCGGAGTGATGTCTCGCGCGACTTGTGTCGCATGGGAACCAGCTAACCGGTTCCTTGCGTCACCTGTCCGATACACAGGCGATGCCTCGAACATCTGTCGCAAGCAGTGAGTAAGCTCTGATTTTACAACACAGGTTGGTTTCATATACGACATGCCTCGGACATGAGATTTGTCGTAGACATCATGTCTACGACACCAGTGTCTAGCCCACCTTCAGTTTCTTATAAATACAGTTTTAAATAGCTGATGAAGAGCGAAATGCGTGTGTACGTGGTACAAACGTATGTACGCTGCTGAACACAAAGCAGTGTTATGCCCCGTTTCACCAACCTTGGTCAATGCATTTGAACATGGTTAAAGTCTATCAGCTGGTCATTTTCATTCATTCATTTATTCTTTAATTGTATAAAATAATATAATCATAATACAATTATGACATTGGAGGAAAAACTAGGCTGAGCCTGTACTATTTCTCTCCAAAAATTTTGATAAAACGTTAATGTTGTCCAAAAGATAAGGTTATGTAATCACAAACTGCTTAGTCACTTGATTTTCGGTCCAAGAATGATGATTTAAAATTTTGAATTTGAAGGTTGATTTTATACTCTAAATAAATTACAGAATGTATCACAATAAATTAGAAACTTTAGAAATATTGCACTTATTTAAAAAATTTGAATACAAAATCAAAAACCTACTGACTATTTATCAAATCAAATCAGAAATAATTCGTTCCACCAACACCAGTTAAGTTTAACCACGGTCAAAACTATTGGTTAAGTTAGACTGCCGCCGAACGGGCGATCAAATTATTTGAACACGGTCAAAAGACTGGTTCGATCAATTTCCTTGCTTGTTTGTAGGTTACCATATGTTTTTGACGCAATGAAAAATTTCAAAGTTTTTAGTGCAATTGAATTTATTTATTTATTACATTTCCAACGGTATACACCAATTTCAAAAGAATACAATAGTAACAAGATCAACAAAAATAACAAGACAAATATAAATATAAATATGAGATACATAACATAAAGTCAAATAAGTAACTTAGCAGTTCAGAAGTATAACAACTAATAACAGTAATATGAATGAAATATACAAATATGCATTAGAAACTATCAGCGCAAAATTTAGTTGTAGTAAGTTATTTATTAGGTTTGTTCTCGGAATCTTTTAATTAGTAAATTATTATAGTATAGAAAATAAAGGAAGATTTTGAAAATATTTGCTTTACTATTTTATTACACAGTAGGTCTATATTATTCAATCCTTATATCAACCTTTCTGCTTCAATGTATCTCATTAGAATTGGAATGTCAAAAATGATGGTGATTTGTAAATTCTTTGTACGAAAGTATTCAATTCAAATTTTGAAATATTATTATAAATTAATGTAGATGTGTGACTATACAAAACGTCTGTGCCAGGGGCGTATATAAGAAGGGGGCCCAGGAGGCCTGCCCCGAAATAATGAATATGAAGAAAAATCAGTACAGTAATCACAGAAAAAAGTACAGTAATCTGAATTTTTGACGGCCTGACGGTAAAGTAAAAAGAGCATTCAGCGCAAATTACCCTCTGAATATGAGCAGCGAAACTGATATTGAGTATCATGGGGTGTTACTATATTACAGAATTTAATTTGGATTTTCGTTTAATAATAATTATTAATTCATTAGCATTTGAGAAATTGCAATATCTCAGTAATTTCTATCCATAAAAATCAGATGTAGCCAATAGCAAGCCAGCAAACATGTTGGCCAACTTCAGAAAAGTACAGCTACAAGAGTTGACCATGTTCAAATATGACCGACGGAGTTTTGATCAATCCCGAGGTTGGTGGAACAGTTGTATGTTTGAACGAGTGATCAAATTTTGACCATGGTCTAATTGACCATGGCTAGGCTATATTTGATCGAGGTTGGTGAAACCGGGCATTAATCTACTTTACTTTTTGCAGAGTAAACGAAGCGTGTACGTTGTTGACAATGAAGCCATTGCCGTCTGAATTTCTGCGCAACATTAAACCGTCCAAGGTGGATCTTTTGAAAATCCATTTGAAAGCTCTTACCGACCACCAGGCATGTGATGTTCTTAGGAGGCGTGTCGAGCTCGCTCTTGACGTCATTTGAAATTCACAATCTCTTGTATATTTTTTAGAAATTAATCAAATTTTATATTTTAAATTGGTTATTTATATTATTTGTCGAATCAATTACGTAAAAACTTTAATTGAAAATGAAATGGAATGTTTTATTGGCAGGAAAAAAATACAACATCTGAAGGTGCGTACAGATATACGCGCCTCCAACCCGCTCCGCAGTTGCACCGATCATGAACGTTACGGGAGATGTTAGCTCTTCTCGCGTTCCACTCTTGCTCACCGGTCGATCATCAATCGATCTGCTCGAGTGACGTTCGATTGCAGAGCAGAGCGAAAGTCTGTATGCACCTTTAGAAAATACTTGATGAAAGCAATACAAATTTGACAGCATGGGAAAATACTATTACAAAATAAAATGAAATGACAATTGAGTATTTGCATTTCGAGGTACTAGACCTGTTTGAGATGGTATTATAAAAATTGATTACAAAACTAGCGCTAAAAATTTTGAGTATATTACTGAAAATGGTCTGTATATTTCACAAAAAAATAATATAAATAGAAAATAGAGGAATAGATCTTCTGCTGTCACCATTCTAACCTAAGCGCAAATATGTCTTCGGTGGACGAATTTCTGACTAAGGCTCGGTTTCATAAGAGTCGTTCAATTTTAATTATGATTAAATGCCACGAGGAGACGAGAGCCAATGAGATTTTGTGCAACCGGGTGTTAGAATGTTTATACAGTATTTCGCAAACGGTTAAGAATAAACAAAATCTGACTATATATTTGTGTTCTTTGCTCAAAATAGCATACTATACACACAGTTTGAGCTAATTTTTCGCTGAAAACTATGAAAAAAATAAAATTCTCGTTGAAAATTCTGGTGGATGCTAATATTTGAAGATGAATTTGACGAGTTTGACATTAGATTTTCGAAATTCGAACCCGTTCAGATGTTATTCAAATATGTATTTATTAGTTAGAAAAGGAAGAATTGCAAATCTTGAAATTTCTGTAGGGAAATTTTTTTACGGTTGGGAATTACAGAAAACTTACAAAATATTCGTGTTCCTCGCTTCAAATAGAATATTCTAGCACAGTACGAGAAATTTCAATTTTTAACCGAATCTTAGATATCTACTTCATGTTTTGCCCTTGAAAGAAGCAACATGGTTTTCCTCATTTTTGAGTGAAAATAAAAGTATCTCAAATTCGCTGAAACTTTGCCTGCTTATGCTTTTTCAAGCAGGGATCATTAATCTGCCATTAGAATTGTGAAATTTACAACCGTTTAGAAGGACAATTCAAATTTTTCACAACCGCTAAACACAGAGTTTCATACAAATATACAATAATTAAACCTGGGAAAGGTTCTGATAGATTGAAATGAAATACACAATTTGATTTTATTTTCAAAGCAGTGTTTTACTGAATTTTACTGAAACAGTAATAATCTTGTTCATTCTTACAGTCATCCATAATACCATAGAAAACAATAGCCTAAGTAGATATCCCATGGTATAGGGAATTTATGTCTCAACTTTTACTGTTATCTCAAGCCGATTACTGTCGATTATTGTCAATTTTTACTGTTTTGTTGGGGTGATAGTGTATGAACGGCACAATTTGAGAGACTACCAGCGTCACACAGCTGCATAGGAAAGAACTATGTGAACTATCGGCTTGGGATAACAATAAAAGTTGCGACATGAACGCCCTATACCATGGGATATCTACTTATGCTATCGTTTCTCTTTGATAATACTGTCATCGGATATTTCCACACAAATTAAGCATGAGAATACAATAAAAATAATCAGTTTCAATAACAGATCAGTGAGATATTCAACCTTACTGAATTTTACTGAAACACTAATAATCTTGTTCATTCTTGTAGTAATTCATAATACAGGTAGTGATTATTATTTCCCAAAACAAATTAAACATCAGACTACAGTGAAAATAGTCATTTTTTATAATAGATCAGTGCGATTTTAACCCTTGATAGGAACTATTAATGATGAATTTTGATTGGGCTTTTGATAGATGTGAAAATAATATGCACAATACATAATATTGTTTATTCTTTTAGTAATTCATAATACCGATAAAGATTATTTACTTCCCACTCAATTTAAACATCAGACTACATTGAAGAAAAGTCAGTTTTAATAATAGATCAGTGCGATTTTAAACCTTGATAGGAACAATAAATTAATGATATATTTTGATTGGGCTTTTGATAGATGTGAAAATAATATGCACAATACATAATCTTGTTTATTCTTTTGAGAATGAACAGTTGCTATTACATCAGATAAACCAGTATCAACTATTTTCTATAGAATGAGTTGCAAGGCAGAGTATCGGCATCGCTGTTCCCTTATCTTTCTCCACTGCCATTCTAACGTGGACCTCACTATAGAGAAGGATAGCGCTGTCTGCTTTGTCGAATGATAGACAAGGATAGCAACACCAATGTGTTGTATCGTGGATCTCACTACAGGATACTGATTAAAGGTCAATATTGAACATAGATGATGACTTTGAAGCTGTGTTTACACCAAAGTTATTAACAAAATGTTTATTTTTCTGTCCTTAGAAATAGAAAAAGAAATTTATTTATTGACATAAGACATTTAACTGAATGTATGGTCAATCGTCATATATATATATATTAGGCTATACAAAATTTCAAGCATAAACAATATAATTCTACAATATAAATTAATTTACAAAACCATTATCACGATTTATACACAGAAAAATCAGCCACTGTATAATTAATGCATTCTTGCTGCAGGATAAATTTAACAGTTTTTTTGAAAGTCATACAATAAAGGCTCTTAATAATGGCAGAAAATTGTACAATTTTACTCCTGTAAACATCCAGCTATTACTTTCCTTGCCCTATTACCTTAGGTAAGGAAAGTATTGCTTTCCGAAAAAAATTAAGGTACCCCAATTTCTAAATTTCTATACGTTTCACGATCCCCTGAGTCCAAAAAAGTGGTTTTTGGGTATTGGTCGGTATGTGTGTGTGTGTGTGAGTGTGAGTGTAGCTTAAGGCTTAAGGTCCTTATAATGATCCGACACGAACAATTTCGATCAAATGCAATTCATAAGATGGCGGCTGAAATGGCAAAAATGTTGAGGGTTTTTCGCGATTTTCTCAAAAACGGCTTCAACGATTTCAACCAAATTCATACCTAAAATAGCCATTGATAAGCTATATCTACTGCCACAAGTCCCATATCTGTAAAAATTTCAGGAGTTCCGCCCCATCTATGCAAAGTTTGATTTTAGATTTCCAATTATCAGGTCTCAGATATAATTTAAACGAAAAAATCGAGTGGAAAATATTGAGCATGAAAATCTCTTCAATTAATGTCCAGTAACATTTTCACCTAAAATTGAAAATAAGCTTGAAATTTGAGAAAATGTGATTATTCAATTGCAAACTGTTGGCAACTGTTGATTGTATTGAATCATTCTCTATGAAGAGATAGCAGATCTCGTGTGTATCCAGCGTTATTGTCCTGTCACCAGCTGGCTCAGATCTTTGAATAGTAGACTTGTGATGCGCGGGGACACTAGCGTCAGGTGATCAATTTTCATAACGGCAAGGAAAGTTGTGTGAGTGCGCCACACCAGATTTTTAAATTTGGCACTTGAAAAATTTGACAATGGAACTATTATTATCCAATATATTAGTTTTATCTTGAAAAAAGTAAAAAATCATGGTTAGATCAAAAACTTTTCAGGTTGCCGTCATATTGCATACTAAATATTTTTCAGAGAGAAGTTTCAATTACTGTCTTTCACCCTTTTTGGACTGAGCTGAGTAAAAGTAAGGGTCGATGTCAAACGAGGCAAGCGACAGAAGAGTCCTGCGACAGTCGAGACCGGCGACATTCGAGGCCAGCGACGGTAGAGGACTCCTGAAAAAGTGGCCTCAAATGTCGCCTGCGTTAGGCGACAGTTGAGGCCACTCTAATTTTTGTACAGCCCCGACAGTCGAGACCTACGACGGGAGAGGACTCCTGAAAAAGTGGCCTCAAATGTCGCCTGCGTTAGGCGACAGTTGAGGCCACTATAATTTTCGTACACTCCCGACAGTCGAGGCCTACGACCGTAGAGAACTGTAAAACTGTCCTCTACGGTCGTAGGCCTCGAATGTCGTCGGTCTCGACTGTCGCGCCCCCAAAAGTAATATTCATAATTAATTATAATAATTATCAAGATTCATAAATTCACAGCTTGACTTACCGCATAATCATCGAAAAGTACATCACTTTTCACGTAGTAAAATACCAGGAAAAGGATTGCTATAAGTTTGTAGTATTCATTCATGTTGAAAGATTTTAGTAGCATACTTCTCTTGATGTAAAAAATCACTGAATAATAGCTCTTATTCCGTGCATAATTTGCACTGAATTAATGGTATTTTTTGTTTTAATGACTTTTTCGTGTTCAAATCAAATACTCAATATCAAGGATATTCAACATAAAATCTATAATAATTGCAATACACACACGTATGACAAATTTATATTTATTGATAGCATGTAGGTTATTGCTTGCATTATTACTTGCATGTAGGCCTACCATACTACACAGTAGCCTACTATTAGATACGGTAGTGATAGATATCTGATAATACATAACATGGTGCCAAAGGAAGCATGTTTCCTTGTACATGTTTTCAGTGTTTTATTTATAAAATAGAATTATAGTACCCTTTTTTGAAATTAATAAAATAATAGATTTAGAATAAAAATTATAACAAGTAGTTTCAGTAATCAACTCCATCTTTAGGTTTTAAAAATAAATTTCAATTGTTTTATCAAATACAATATTTCAAACTATGAGAAATTATACAAAATTTAAATAAAAAATTGAATTTTCAATTTATTAGTTTATTAATTTCTAAAAAGAGTATTATTATTATTTATATAAATAAAAGTAAGTAGCCCTGAATTTGAATTTATTTTACATACATTTTAATAATTTTTTATTAATTGTAAGTTACTTTGTGGAAGCTTATTATCATAGACTAAATAAGGTAATATGCTTAGATCTGTGCTATTACTCATTAAGAGCCTCACCATAGCTCTGTTTTGTGTGTTCTTTCGGAAATATGAGAAACGTTTCAATGTCAAAACGTAGAATTGATAGGTTCAGTTTTGTTGCATTCAGTCAAAATACAGTGAAAAGTCGCAATCAATGAAAGGTTTTGTTTCTAATATGCATTCTAAAAATTTCAATTTAATCCAATTTTGTCTACTTGCCCTTCGAAGCCTTTATTAGGTGTTTTGGTCAGATTTGAGGTGGGAAGAAATCTGGGAAAAAGATAGGTTTTTGCTTCCAGGCTGTTTTTTCACGTTCAACTTGCAGGCTGGTTCTGTACTATGTTTGAACGAAGCTCAAACTGATTCTTTATAAATTCAAAACTGATGCAAATTAATTCAATTTAACACTATTTACGCTGTTATATTTATAATTCACACACACGACACTTAAACAATCAATTACTAGAAATTTCCGATGGAAATTACATGACAAAATACAAATTTGCTCTTGCACAAGACGACGGGCTGATAAATCAAGAACAACGACTGAACAAGAATGACTCGGGCTTTTTTCTCCTCGACAAACCAAACAGCTGGACGATCGACACTAGCGCACAAGCCTGCTACGGGCAGAACTGTAGTCTGGGATTTGGCGCTAGAATTCAAAAATGCTCTGGCCAGACCATACCCCCGCCTCTGAAAAACTATTTTTCAGCCAAGTTACAAAAACTGAAAAACCAAAGAAAGGAAAAAAAATCCAGACATGCCGAAGAAGAACAAAAAAATAACACCAACACAAAAAAAAAACAACACAAAGAAAAAATGCAACAAGCACAACAACTATTGAGTTGGGAGTGGATACAGTTTTGTAACTGGTCTTTTATAAATACCAGTTTTTAGGCGAACACTCGCCACTCGAACCTCGCCGTCACTTCCCGGAAACACCTGTTCGATGACACCCAGTGGCCACTGCAATGGAGGTGTGTTTGGTTGGTCCACTACCACAACCGTTCCCACACTGATAGAAGTGGGTGATTTCAACCATTTTTTACGACTTTGGAGTTCGTGCAGGTACTCTCTTCTCCATCGGTTCCAGAACGATTGAATGAGTTGACCAATCAATTCATACCTGGTGAGACGATTCACAGGGACACTGTCCACGTCCCGCATGGGAAACGATTTCAACGGTGTTAGCGTCAAAAAGTGCGCTGGGGTTAAAGCCAGCGGTTCACACGGATCCTCACTCAGTACACACAGTGGGCGGGAATTCAGGACACCTTCAATCTGCACCAACACCGTGTTCAGTTCCTCATAGGTGAGAAGTTGATTGCCAATTACTCGGAACAGATGCAACTTTACAGATTTGACATTTGCCTCCCACAGACCTCCAAAATGCGGTGAACCAGGGGGAATGAATTTCCATTCAATTTTGTGTTCGGCGAGTTGACTAGTCAATGTGGTTTGAAACTCGGACGAATTCAAAAGTTGAGATATCTTTTGCAACTGTTCCTTGGCACCTACAAAATTAGTACCACAATCGGAATACATCACACGACAGGGTCCACGACGGACAAAAAACGACGAAACGCGGCTAAAAACATGGGCGTTGATAGATCCGATACCAACTCAATATGTACCGCCTTTGTTGCCATACACACAAACAGACAAATGTAGGCTTTCAAAATACAAGGATTACGACGTCTCGTCATAGTAATACGCAAAGGACCAGCGTAATCCACACCACAATTTTCAAATGGTTTGCATTTTGACACTCGACAAGCAGGCAGGTCACCCATTTTTGGAATGATTGCATTATTACTAGGTCGAACACGGAAACAACGATTACACTTAAACACACAAATACGAATAATAGAGCGAGCAGACAGTATCCAGAATTTCTGTCTGATCAAGGACAACAATAACGAAGGTCCAGCATGACAGTTCTTCTTGTGATGATAATCAATCAACATCGATACGAAAGCGTCGGATTTTGGTAGGATCATCTGATGACAAGTCTCAAATTCCAGTCCAGCATGAGACAAACGACCGCCGACGCGAATCACACCTTTATCAATGAATGGAGACAGGCGACGAAGGCGCATAGAACAATCTTCTCCCTTCTCCAATTGCACAAATTCAGATGAAAAATGTATCTTCTGCACCACTTTACATAGATACCTCTCAGCAACATCGAAATCTGATTCCTCTGATTGGGGTAAGATTCGTAAGAATTTGAGAACAAGAATTACAATTCTCAAAAGACGACCATAATCCGAACAACGACCAATCAATGAATATACTGCATTGCTGTTACAATCAGGAGATTTTGTGACTGTCAACACTGACGGTTTTTTCGCCTCCGGTGGATCCACGATCTCTTCCATTTGAGTTCGGACGGGCCAATCGCATTCGTCCTCTGCTAACCATGATGGACCTGAGAGCCACAACGGAAAGTTCACAAGCTCAACTGGTGATAAACCTCTAGACAAACAGTCAGCGGGATTTTCAATTCCGGCAACATGCATCCACTCCTGTATACAAGAATCCTGTATTTTTGCGACGCGATTACCAACAAAAGTTTGCCATTTTGCGGATGGAGCATTAATCCAACACAAGGTGACTGTCGAATCAGAGAGTGCGACAATACGAGACACATGACAACGTTCACTAATAATAGTGACTACTGAATTCATGAGTTCTGCCAACAAGAGTGCCGCACACAACTCCAAACGAGGTATTGAAACAACTTTAGATGGTGCTACCTTGGACTTGGAACACAATAATACAACTCTTGACTCCTCGCTCTCCTTCTGCGACTTCACATAGATAACTGCACCATAACCCGACAATGATGCGTCACAAAAACCAATCAAACTGATGTGAGAATCCTGAAACAAACCAACGTGACGTGGAACAGCAAATTTTAATAATAGAGGCAACTCTTTTTGACAATTCTCCCAAAGAGTGCATATAGACTCAGGCGGCTTCTCGTCCCAATCCACTCCTAATTTCCACAGTTTCTGGACAAGACACTTGAGAAATAATGTAAACGGTGACAAGAGACCAAGTGGATCATAGATACGAGCCATCACTGACAGAATAGAACGCTTAGTAGCGACGACCTCACCACACTTGACGGAAAACTGAAACAGATCAGTACTAGGTTGCCAATTCAATCCCAAGATAGCCAAGGAGTTGTCTGCTTCGAAATCCTTGTACGAAAACGATTTCTCTTCCTCCGAGAATTTCTCCAGCATTGATGGTGAATTTGAAGTCCACTTTGTGAGCGAGAAACCTCCTCCCTCAAACAGCTGCTTGGACTGACGATACAGCTCCGCGGCCTCTGACTCTGTGGCGACAGATGTGACTAAGTCGTCCATGAACATGTCTCTTGGTATTCTCGCCTTGGCTGCTGGAAAACGATTTCCATCCTCCTCTACAAGCTGGTGGACGGTGCGAAGTGCCAAATATGGAGAGCTTGAAACACCAAAAACAACACAATTGAGCTGATAAATTTCGATCGGATCCTCCGGCGAAAATCTCCACAATACACGCTGATAACGACGGCAGGAATCCTCCACTAATATCTGTCGATACATTTGTTTAATGTCGGCAGTTAGTGCGATTGGGAACAAACGAAAATTGACTAACAAAACAAAAATGTCAGTCTGCAATTTGGGACCAGCATGAAGAACCTGGTTCAATGACAAACCCGATGATGTTCTGGAACCAGCATCAAATACAATTCGGATGGGCGTGGTAGTGCTGCTTGCTTTCACGATGGCGTGATGCGGTATGTAGTAACCACCTCGGTCTGTCTGATCTGCTACAAACGACATGTGACCCTGACGTAGGTAATCAATCAATATTTCATGATATGAAATACGAGTATTGCTGTCATGCTCTAGTCGTCTCTCCAAAGTCAGCAGTCTGCGTTCGGCGACAGCATACGAATCTCCCAAGCTGCTGGGCGGCTCCGCAAATGACAAGGCAACAACAAAACGACCAGAATTCACACGATGTACAGACTTCCGAAAATTTACCTCACACTCCAACTCTTCCGGTTTCAGTTGACAGCTTGGTGCAGGGCACGATTCCAACTCCCAAAAACGTTCCACAAAACTATCCAACGATGGACTACTAACGAATGGACTACAGATGGCTGTAAAACAATTCGACACATTCTTTGTTGAAGTGAGAATCGGCGCTCTCCCCATCAGAATGTGACCAAAGACACTATTAACAGTCATCAATTCGTGCGATTCACCTGTACTAGGACTCCCACGTAGCAAGTGAGGAACTAACTCCGCACCAATGATGCCATCTATTCTACTAGGAAGGTAGAATTTGTCGTCAGCCAGTGTGAGATTTTCAAGATGATGAAGTTTGGATCTGTCGATTTCACAAGAAGGCAACTTGTCGATGATTTTATCTACCACTGTGGCATCCATCGAAAACTTGACGGTAGGATCCAACTTCGACTGAATCGACACACAAGTACGACCTCGAACTTCACTAGTACCACCACCGAATCCACGAACAACGGTTTTCATGGGCTGGAATGGTAGTCTCAAACGCCGACACAATTTGGCTGTAACAAAATGACACTGACTCCCGGTGTCAATCAAGAAACGAACATCACAAAGCTGACCATTACAATCTCGAATATGTGCAGTGACGGTCGACAACACAACGGTCGAATTTTCTACATCATTGGATGTAGAACAACAACTAATAGGTGATGTGCCACCTGCCTTGGAGTTCGACGAGGACGCAACACCTTCATTGGAACTTGATCTGGAAAAGTGCAATAAAGAATGATGAGATTCTCGACATTGAGCACACTGAGTTTTACTACGACAATTTTTACTCAAATGATCCACATCAAGACAACGAAAACAACAAAACTTTCCTTTAATCAAACAATAACGATCCCAAGGAGTCATTTTCAAGAAACTAGCACAATCTACTAACCGATGACCCGGTTTTGAGCACTTCAGACAATTGGGATTTTTACTAGATGCATCGTTAGATGAATCATTAGATTGAACCACAAACACCTTTGATTTATTATCTTTTTTGTGCTTCATATTAAACGATTCAGTCTGTTTCTCATCAGAAGGAAGAGTCTTAATTTGCTTTTCAATGAATTTGACATAATCGGCATAAGTTGGCATAGCCTTGTCACGGACGGCCGATTCAAAATTTCTACGAGAACTTGGATCCAGCAATCTCAAGCCATGATAGAGGAATATCGAGTCTGACAAATCAGTGAGTCGCAATCTCTTCACTGCATTGATGGAACTGCAAAACCCATCCAAAATCGCAATACAACCTGCCTTTGATTCTGATTTTATTGGACGAAATTCAAAAATTTGTTTGAAATAGGCATCGACTTGCGCTCGTGGATCGTTATAGCGGGTCAATAATGCCTGCCAAATTATTTGATAATTATTAGCCAATGGTGGCAAATGACGACAAATATTTGCTGCTTGTCCAGTAAGTCTACTTACAAGATATTGGACCTTCTGCTGATCGTTCAAACTCTTGTTGTCATGTACCAATGCCTTAAATAATTCATAAAACACCGACCATTGAGTCTGGTTCCCATCAAATTTTGGAAGGTCGATTTTGGGCAGTACTGACTCGGACACGACCGGCTGTGCACTAGCTGCTGGAGCTGCCGAAGATTGAGCAATAGCATCAGTCGCCTCTTTCTGTTTGAGAGTGTTAGCCGCTACTTCAATATACTGAAACAGATCTAGATGTGAGTCGTTGAATGCTACAACATGGTCTTTATTCAACTCAAGTTCCAACTCATTAACCACTAATTCTGTCTTTTCATAATCCGAAATGGTCTGAGACACCCGAGGATACAACACTAAAAATTGCTCAGCAACTTTTGGATCAGAGACATTTTTAGACAGGTCATAAATTTTTTGCAATCTGGCATACAATTGTTCCAGTTTAGCGCGATGAACCCTGATTTGTTTCTGTAATTTTTCCTCCATCTTGAACTCATACACAAAACAATTCAGCCCCGACAATACAAACAACAGACAATAAAACAAGAATGAGTTCAAAAACTAAATGGAAGGAAGAATCACGACTAGTAAGTTATCAAAGTTAAACTTTGATTATCAATTCACAAGACAAGTTACTGCTGAAGACAAAACTATATGATTAGATAATGTTCTTCCAACAACTCACAAACAAACGATAACTTGTTGAATTGAACAAACAAAATCATGCTGTGATTAACCTTCACTAACATGTACAATTCAAAACTGATGCAAATTAATTCAATTTAACACTATTTACGCTGTTATATTTATAATTCACACACACGACACTTAAACAATCATTACTAGAAATTTCCGATGGAAATTACATGACAAAATACAAATTTGCTCTTGCACAAGACGACGGGCTGATAAATCAAGAACAACGACTGAACAAGAATGACTCGGGCTTTTTTCTCCTCGACAAACCAAACAGCTGGACGATCGACACTAGCGCACAAGCCTGCTACGGGCAGAACTGTAGTCTGGGATTTGGCGCTAGAATTCAAAAATGCTCTGGCCAGACCAGAATTAATTCCATTCTGTTTTTAACTCCAATCTAATTTTTTATTCTAATCAAAACAGAATATTATTCACCCATATAACATTGATAAAACTGTATAGGCCTATTCATTGATTTATAAGCGTTGCGGTTCCATAATTAATTGGTAACTAGTAATTACTATTAACAAGTCTGTGAAAAAGTGGATATCACCCTCATGAATTTCTTATTTTGCTCAAGAAAGATACATTTTTTAAATATTTTCAACGTAGCCTATCACAATTTTAATCTGATGATGATTTTTTGAAAATTTCTATGTTTTTATTTGCTTTGTTTTAGGTGTGATGAGAGCAGTTTGGTTGTATGGGGACATCGGTCTTGGAGTATGCAGCTTGGCAACCTGATTCCTGTCATGGACCACAGCTTTCAAGTATGGCACTTGACAGGTACTCATTTTTACTTTCGTATTTTTTTTTAAGTAGTGAACGTTTTCCAAGTTAGAAATAGTTGTATGCCGGCGCTTCACGCTCTCCGAGTTTGTACGAATGACGACGATCGCGAGAGTGTGGAGACTATGTTACCGATCGGCTCGCCTTCGCTCCTAATTATTTCGATCGGAGACGTTGCACATTCGGCGAGCAACTCGTTAAAACTCGGCGAGAATGCAGCAGAGGCGATAAGGTGCGTGCAGAATTATACTCATCAGCTGGTGCTAAGCTTATTATATCTCTGCCTTACTGTTTCTGTACAGAGTGGTACAGAGGAAACGCATATTTTTCGAACCGCTAGTAGTGACGGGAGGGGGTATTGCCCTGGAACGAATGTTGGCAGACGGCCCATACTATGTCATTTCAGTTGCTATGAGCGTTGAAACGTATAACATCGTGTGATCGCTGTCGAACAGTTTTTTTTTTAGAATCAATGATTTTGTAGTCACAGTGCATCGCTTTATCGTCAATATTTTAGAGTTGGACGTCGAGGTGCAGTGCCTGATCGAAATACTGTACTCCGATGGGTTGAAGCGTTTAGAAGTACTGGTTCTGTGATGAAAAAACCACCTCGTCTTCCCTGTTCAATTCGTACCGAGTTATAACAGCAGTTGTACTAGTCCTAGACGATCGACTAGGCGACTTGGTCTCAGGACTAAGATAACACTCGGTCCACATTTTCCGGAGTACGAACTGAACGGGGAAGACCAGGTGGTTTTTTTCCATCACAGATCCAGTACTTCTAAACGCTGCAACCCATCGGAGTACAGTATTTCGATCAGGCACTGCACCTCGACCTCCAACTCTAAAATATTGACGAAAAAGCTTTGCACTGTGACTACAGATTCATTGTTTCTAAAAAAAAATTGCTCGACAGCGAACACACGATGTTGTACGTTCCAATGCTAATAGAAACTGAAATGGCATAGTATGGGCGTCTGCCAACATTCGTTCCAGGGCAATACCCCGTCCCATCGCCGACTACTAGCGGTTCGAAAAACATGCGTTTCCTCTGCACCACTCTGTATAAATACAGATATAATAAGCATAGCAAACTAGAATGCGCAAGTTCGTGGCGCATAAGTATGTACGCACCTGCAGGCTCACTTCCTCCATAGCTGTTTCATCAACTATTAAACCCTTTCAATCAATGTATGGTCGCATTTTTTATAATGTGTTTCAATTGAGACAGCTGATGGTTTAAACGAGAATTTAAGTCTAACTTTTTTGGTGAAAGCCACCCTAAAGCTATGGTTTCTCAAGAAGTTTGACCGTTATTTGGCGGCGAGTGACGTCACCAAAACGTTGGCTTTATAATTCAAATGGTGTGGGTTTCCTAGAGAACGTGGTGATGACCGTAACGTAAAATAGCGGTGCCGAGTTTTCAAGTCAACCGTCTTAGCGATGGAAAACATTATTGGAACGTTTTATAAGGTAGCGGAGATAATTCGGACTTAAGATAGGTGCTAATATGAATTGGAGCACTAGAGATGACGAAATTTTAATTGATTTTGTAAAAAATAATCAATATTCTTGTATTATGTGAAGAGCAAAGATTACAGACAAGCCCAGCCGAAACAAAATCTTTGGAATAATATTGTAGGAATACTTTAAAATTTATTTTCTACTGATGGATCAGATGAAGGATGCCTATCAGCATCCATTGGGGACGGACCTTTTAAATATTTCAGCTCTTAAGTATTATCATATTTCTAAATATCAAATAATAAACGATATTCCACTTTCTTTTAAACGATTGTGTTCTTCTTCAGATTAATCTTTATCTTCCAAATAATTAAACAGTGTTTTGTCTATGTCGTTCATTCTGCAACATAGAGTCCGTACAAAATTACTTCTGACTTGGAGGAATATGCGAAATGGAAACAGAGAAATGGAGGGAGATCAGCCAATTACAATGAATAATAGAGTCATAGGTAGAAGCGCAGTTGCCAATTTGTC